>NC_045747.1:311528-311785 GCF_008692095.1 Etheostoma spectabile | reverse complement strand
ACTGACAGCTGAAGTCTCGAGGACCCAAGAGATCTCGCCAATTCACTTAGAACAGAACCCCAAAACCACCACAGTTAGTTGGTGGAGTAGAGGAGTAGAGGGGGAACAAGTGTAGGTCAGGGAGATATGATCACCGTGAGCACGATGTATTTTATTTGAAAAAAGAACCAGATCTTTTATTTTGTTTTTGGGCTTGACTTCCTGTCCCACACTATCTGCTGTGTGCTGATTGGCTGCGGAGCTCTCTGGCGTCCGGC
>NC_045747.1:304805-311518 GCF_008692095.1 Etheostoma spectabile | reverse complement strand
GCTCTGGGTATCTGCTCCGGAGGGCAGGGGACCGCCGGAGCTGGGACGGAGTCGGGATGCAGTCGCTCTTCAGTCAGTGGAAATACACACACTAACTAAAATAGAAACTAATGACTCCGCCCACGATCCGGAGCGGATCCGCAGCCGTTCCACTTTCTGCGGAAATTAGGAGTTTATCTCTCTTCTGCCAACTTTCCACACAAACACACCCACATGCATATGTTCTTAAGAGCAAACCTAGAAACAAGCTGCTCCTCTTCATTCATTTGCTCTAAGTGTGTGTGTGTGTGTGTGTGTGTGTGTGTGTGTGTGTGTGAGTGTGTGAGTGTGTGTGTGTGTGTGTGTGTGTGAGTGTGCCCCTTGCGTGGTAGAGTAGAGTATAACAGATCAAGTTAAATTTAGTAATTAAACACGACTAGGATTTGAGTGTGTGTGTGTGTGTGTGTGTGTGTGTGTGTGTGACTAATGGGTTAGCTGAGCACAGCAGGGGACATCACAGCTTGCTGTATAGAACATAATGGGTCTGCGTGATGCCGGATGGAGGGACTGCTGAGGGTGTGCAGGGTATACACAGCCAGCAGGAACCCTCTAACTAGAACTACATGTAGCCATGCAGGAATACTTACTCTACATACTTTTTAAACACATTGTGAAGCTTTATTTGACTGTTCTTTACGCTTCCAGCAGCAGTTGAGGAGGTTAATAGTTGTCATAGATGTATGAAGTACAAAAAAACCCACATTTCCCTCCAAAAGCAGCTTTCTCTCCCACATGCCTGTTTGAACGTCCTCAATCAGTGACGTCCCTGCCCAGCCCAGTTTTTCATACTATGTGCTACCCATCAACCTGATCTCACAGGATTCCGTGAAATGAACACGGCCCCTTAAATTAAGGAAAAGGCCTTGGGTGGGCGGGACAACGGGCTGCGTTTAGGAAAAGAAGAACAGGACTTTTGGTTTTAATAAAAGAAGAACGGGACGGTTGGGTTTAGGAATCATGACACACGGGACAGGATCTCCGGTCTCCTGGGTGAAAGTCCTGTGTTGTTTGACCCATCCACCCCCCCAGCCAACCAAGATTTTCGGGCTTTCATACTACACGCTACAATAAACTTAATGCTACGTCATCTTCTCATTGACGTTAGCATTGTTTTTACGTAGTGGCCACACAGAATTTTCACCCATTCCGTGCAACCACTACGGAATGCGCTATACGTTATAACAGTTGCTGATCATATCACAGAATTCAAGGCTGTGTCTATTGGTGCTGCCTGAGCAATGAATGAATGAATCTGATTGACCAGTCACAACAAAGTGGACCAGCTGACCAATCAGGTCAGGAAGGCGGGCCCAGAGCTCAGACAGAAGCTGTGTTCAAAACATTTCCCAATCACGGCAATAGTGAACTACATAGTGTGTTCACCATTTTGTAGTGTAGCTTGAATTCTCCGCGGTTAATTTCATTCACTATACTGTATAGTCCACTATAAAGTACCACAATGCACAGCTAATTTAAGTGTATATAATGATGTATCCTACATTTGACTCCTGTATCCCACAACCTGGCGGTGTTTTCCCAGAGCAGAAGAAGAAGCAGAAGCAAACGCTAAAACGGAACAGGTAAAAATGGAGCGGGCGTTAATTTCTAAACGGTGGAAATGTAACATGCAACATATATACAACCTGTTACTATTCTCCTGAGTTCTCAGTCCCACCTCGATGTGTTTTCAGTGAGTGTCCAAAATCTGGCATGGTCATTCCCGATAGAGTTCACTATTTAGTAAACACTATCCAGGGAACAGTGAGGGAGTTGCAGTTGTAAGAAGATACCTGTAAAACCCAGCGTTAGGAGTTAGAGGGTTGTCAGTCTCTCTCTCTCTCTCTCTCTCTCTCTCTCGTGCCCAACACACACGGACTTCAGCGTGCAGTTCAGTGTGGCGCTGACTTGCACAGATCGCTGTCTTTCTCTGTCTGCTTTTAAATGAGTCGGAAGCAGAAAGCAACACCTAACTTTACTTTTGATGATGTTAAAGCCATAGTGAGTATCTGTCTGCACATTTCCAGGATGATTGCCTAACATCTCGCCAGATGCCCCTCACCTTTTCACTCACTGTGTGTTGCCGTTCTCAAACTCCCTTCACTACAGGAACGTGCAACCAGGCAGGTCTGCATGTGGTGGTGCACGTGGGCGGTGATGGGGCAGTGGATATGACACATACCTTTGGTGTGGGAGACCTGGCTTTGATTCCCACTGCGATACATCAACCAATGTGTCCCTGAGCAAGGCTCTTAACCCCTAGTTGCTCCAGAGGCATGCGACCTCTGACATACCTATCAACTGAAAGTCGCTTTGAATAAAAGCACCAGCTAAATGACATGTCACGTAATGTAAAGGTTGTTTCGAGGAATGATTGTAAAGATTTACAAAGAATATGTTCACATCATTTATTCTCTAACTGGGACGTTTTGAAGTGGACAAAGCAACGTTACACACAGCCATACATTGGTAATGGAAATGACGTTTAACCATGTATGCAGCTAATTTAAATAGCTCACGTGACTGTACTGGAAAATTTGTGCCACCAGCTCTGGTTATTCGTGGGAAACTTTGCCATAACTAAATCCATTTATTGTTACTTGTTTTGTTTTCTTCATTCTGTTTGTGTTGTACTTGGTCTTCCATCATGTCAATTTCTCTCGGGTCCCTACAAAAAACCAAGCAATTATAATTGCAAACTGTTTATCTTGATACGCCAAATTGCTAATATTCACAATGGCAACGTGCACTGATATGCATTTTATTTTGCTGTTTTTTTGAAGATTCTTTAGAACTTTGCACCCCATTAGGATGGAAACTTGACGAGTGAGAACCATTTTGTACTAGGGTTAAAATCCTAAAGCTGACCAAGGTGGTATAACAAAAAAGAACCCTTTGCTGCATGGCTTCCCCCCTCTCTCCCCCCGGTTCCTATTGATTAAAGGCCAAAATGCCCAAAAAAGTATCTTAAAAAAAGAAAGACACACAGCTGGATAAACCATTCAAATCAAAGTTGGGTGGAGCAAAGGACATAGCCAGATACAGGCTGACAGAGACACCTAAGGCTACATAGAAAGGAAGAGAGACCAACGGGCCTGAAGGCAGACAAAAGGGAGAGCTAGCTCTCTCTGTGACCCCATTACTACACTGGGAGTACTGTGGCTGAAAATATGCCTGTGTGTGTTTGTGTGTGTGTGTGCGTGTGTTGTGTAAGGTCAGACAGCTCTGCACTGTGCAACTAGTTGTGCAATGTGTTCATACGTACAGTCACTCATCACATCCGCAAAATCCAATCCACAAAAGCGAGGAATCTTCTCTGCATCTTTGAAGGTTAATTTCATTTTTTGTCTTTTGTGACATTGGTCCAGTATTGAGCCAGAACAGTGCAGCTGCAGCAGCTGCAAACTGGTAAAAATCTGTATCTTTTGCCACTGAAAGGCTCAGATTATTATTATTATTATTATTATTATTATTATTATTATTGCGTGTCTGACAACATGATGGAAAAATCCCTACCGAGAAAGGCCTTTATGTTAAATAGTAAGATCCTTTTTTTTTCTGTCGACTTTGAATGAGGTGTGTTCAGGATGATAAAATTATTATTTATTTACGTGGAGTCTGGTGAGTTTGGTCGTAGCAATTTTGAAGTTTACAGTTCAACAAAAGGATCTTACTCTTTAAAAAAAGTTGACTTCCTTAGGGATCATTTTCCATAATGCGCTGAGCATAATAATCTGAGAACGTCGGTGGTAAAAACATTTTGTGGATGCAAATGTGAAGGTGCGCAATTGCACAATAACTCGCATTGTAGTTTGTTTTGCCACGTCCAACTGCAGTGTTCTCGCTTATTACTGGACCAATTTTAAACAATATTGGAACAATATTGTTACGACAACAATATAAGTCAATCCCGGAAATAACCCTGTTGACCATGTGAAAAAGGTTGTGCCTCTACCTTTTGCAGACTACAGGACTGTATGTTATTGGAATGATTCATAGACATCCTGTCACAAGACCCGGCTGGGTGCTGTCACGGCCCAACAGGGGAATGGAGGGGAATCCCATCGGGTCACAGCCCCCCCATTGTTTGATTCCCCATCTGCTTCAGGCATCGAGCTTCCCCTCCGTGGGGGCCTCCATCGCAACCTCCCTCTCTTCACTTCCTGTGCCTCCTTCCTTGCTTCCTACCTTCTGACTCTCTTAACCGACAATTGTTTTTACATTTTGTTGTCATTGCAGATTCATCCCTAAGTAGAGGATCAGGGCCATATCTCAAAACATTTATGTGAGATCTGAGTTTAAAGTCAGATTTCTGAATTGAATTCAGAAATTTTTTTAAGCAAAAGAAAGTCAGTATTCTGACTTTATTCTGCTATATTTACACTGCTACGTTTGGGTTTAAAAATAAATATCTTTTGCTACGTTTCCCCCTCGCATTCCCCCTGCTCTGGCGTTGCACCCTCTCATTCCCCTGCTCTGGTTTCCCCTATACTTCCACTGATGGCGTTTCCCTTCATTCACCCCTGCTTGGCGTGTTCCCCTTCATTCCCCTCTCTGGCGTTCCCCTTCGATTCCCCCTGCTCTGGCTTTCCCTCTTATTCCCCCTGCTCTGATGTTCCCCTCTCATTCCCCTGCTCTGATGGGTAGCTTCTTCACCCATGCTATGAGGTTTCCCCTCTCATTCCCCCTGCTATGAGGTTCCCCCTCTCATTCCCCCTGCTCTGGCGTTTCCCCTCTTATTCCCCCTGCTCTGGCGTTTCCCCCTCTCATTCCCCCTGCTCTTTGCCGCCTGATTAGGTCTTACTGGTCATGACGTCTCGTTCTCTGAGAGTAAGCTAGTAGTGTTACCATAGCAACTACCAGCATAGACATGCTGCCTCTCGGTTATCCCGGTACATGTATGCCCAGTATAGGAGAATGTTCTGGAGATAGACAGTTTGGTGTGGTTCTTCTTCTGGAGCTAAACACTTGTGTGCACAGAGATCGCTTTTGGCTTTGCTTAAAAAACAAAATGTAGCAATTAGGGATGAGCCGGATACTCGGGTATCCGGTACGGATAAAGCACTTTTGTCGAGAACAAGTATTATACGAGTAATACGAGTCAATATCTGTACTCGGAGTGAATAAAAGTCTCCACTGACTGTGTCTCCGTTCTGTGATAGGCTAGTCCCAGTGCCCCTCCCCTACACTATTCTGTGATAGGCTAGTCCCACCCACCCCTACAACTATTTCTGTGATAGGGGGGTCCCAGCGCCACCCCCTACACTATTCTGTGATAGTGATAGTCCCAGCGCCCCCCCCTACATATTCTGTGATAGCTAGTCCCAGCGCCCCCCTACACTATTCTGTGATAGGCTAGTCCCAAGCCCCCCCTACACTATTCTGTGATAGGCTAGTCCAGCGCCCCCCACAATATTCTGTGATAGGCTGTCCCAGCGCACCCCCTACATATTCTGTGATAGGCTAGTCCAGCGCCTCCCCTACACTATTTGTGAAGGCTAGTCCCAGTGCCCCCCTACACTATCTGTGATAGGCTAGTCCAGCGCCCCCCCTACACTATTCTGTGATAGGTAGTCCCAGACCTCCCCTACACTATCTGTGATAGGCTAGTCCAGCGCCCCCCCCCCTACAACTCATTCTGTGATAGGGGCTCGTCACGCGCCCCTCCCCTACACTATTCTGTGATAGGCTAGTCACAGCCCCCCCCCCTACACTTTTTTCGTGATAGGCTGTAGCCCAGGCCCCACCTACACTATTCTGTGATAGGCTTAGTCCACAGCGCCCCCCCCCCTACACTATTCTGTGATAGGCTAGTCCAGCGCCCCCCCCCTACACTATTCTGTGATAGGCTAGTCCCAGCCCTCCTACACTATTCTGTGATAGGCTAGGGACAGCGCCCCCCCTACACTATTCTGTGCTAGGCTAGTACCCAGCGCCCCCCTACACTATTCTGTGATAGGCTAGTCCCAGCGCCCCCCTACACTTCTGTGATAGGCTAGTCCCAGTGCCCCCCCTACACATTCTGTGATAGGCTAGTCCCGGCCCCCCACACATCTGGATCGGTAGTCCAGCCCCCTACATATTCTGTGTAGGCTAGTCCCAGGCCCCCAACTACATATTCTGTGATAGGCTAGGCCAGCGCCCCCCCTACACATTCGTGATAGGCTAGTCCAGGCCCCCACTACACTATTCTGTGATCGGATCCGGTCCCAGCGCCCCCCCTACACTATTCTGTGATAGGCTAGTCCCAGCGCCCCAGAGAAGTGAACATCTCTCCTCAGGTCCGCGGGCTTTCCCGTTAACTTTTAGGGTTTCTTCAGCTTCAGGTTTGTTTTATACTTGAAGTATTTGAAGGTTTGAAGTAGTACTGCCAGCAGGCGGTTTAAAAAAAAACTCTGACGGCAGAGATGCAAGGCGAGTCCCATTCTACCAACACCATGTCTGAACAACTAACCAGGTTTTTTTTTTTTAACTGCCTGCTGCTCTAACCAGGGTTTTTTTAAGTGTCCGAAACTTTCTTGCTGTGTTTTATAAAAAAAACAAAAGGCAGTTGTGGTATAAATAAATAATATTACAAATTAAGATACACACACAAACACATTGCATCCCCCCGCCCCCCCTCTCTCTCTCTCTCTCTCTCTCTCTCTCTGTATCTCTTACTCACTCATAGACACACA
>NC_045747.1:304219-304578 GCF_008692095.1 Etheostoma spectabile | reverse complement strand
AGATGAACTGCGCCTCGCCTGGAAAGTGGACGAGAGCAGGCGGCAGCAGCGGGGGGGGACAAAAAGCTGCGGTAAAGGGGGACAGTTTCCAGCCGAGTCCAGCTCCTTCAGACTGGACAGGAAGTGATGAAAACACTGTGGTGCGATTCCGATTTAATAAATATAATCAGACCCCTCATACAGTGGTACCCAGTCTCCAAGTTGTTTTATATGAACAGAGTAGCTGGCAAAGACCTCTACATGAGATCTGTTGCTGATTTTAATTAACAACACACTAGAGATGATCTGAGATCTGATCAGATTAGTCTCTTTGACTTCTAAACGTCTCTATCAGCCACAACATGTGTTCTGGACAGAAT
>NC_045747.1:303965-304109 GCF_008692095.1 Etheostoma spectabile | reverse complement strand
AGAAGCCGGCGTTTCCCAGCATGCTCTGGGTCCGCCTGGCTCTTGCAGTCGGTAAAAAAGCAACTGCGCCGCCTGGTCTCAGAACTGCCCCCCCCTTGCTCTCGTGAGATTTCTGTTGCCCACGTGTGCATGACGTCAGAGCAA
>NC_045747.1:297803-303955 GCF_008692095.1 Etheostoma spectabile | reverse complement strand
AGTCGGACACAAATCTACCCAGC
This sequence comes from Etheostoma spectabile, assembly GCF_008692095.1. NCBI lineage: Eukaryota > Metazoa > Chordata > Actinopteri > Perciformes > Percidae > Etheostoma > Etheostoma spectabile. The sequence goes on along the minus strand of NC_045747.1, from coordinate 303,932 downwards.
ATGCACCGGGGGCCGATCGCCGGTGATCGATTCTGCGCAGACCTGGATCATCTCTAACAAGCCTATAATACTGGTTAAAGCCCCGCCCATTTCAAGACAAATACAACCCACTTCCGGGATAAATCTGCACACTTCTGGTTTAGGCCCCGCCCAGTCCGAGTACGGATCCGGATCCAGATCATTCCTGTGGTAAACAGATACAGATACAGATAATGCTGTACTCGCAGCAGTGTAGAGCACTCTCCTGGCAGCCATGTCGCCACGGAGCATAGTGTCATCAATAACTGTAAAAGAAGTAGAGAGTGGGATCAGCCTCCCTTCAGGCGGGAACATCAAGACGCATTTCAACATCAAATATCTCCTAATACCAACAGGAACATTTTGTAATTTTGTTGCTGATAGTGCATCAGCAAAATAATCTACAATATACATAATAAATCTGAATACATGTATCTGTATTTTTGGCTTAATAACTACATGTCACATGCCTCAGTCCTAACTGTGTTTCTGGCATTTCCAAACTCATGTTTGCGTCTTATAGCAAGGAAATACACACTGAACACTGAATCTTACCTCCCATGAGCCTTTGTATATTGCACTTCCTCTTCTTCCCTGGGCCGACGCCTACAGCAGGATATCCTTTGTCACCAGCCTGCGTGTGTGTGTGTGTGTGTGTGTGTGTGTGCGCGCCATGGGTGTAGACGTCAATCATTCTGCAGTACCATCCTTCTTTTGTGGGTTCCTCATTTTCTTTCTAAGATCACACGGGTATACTGGTGCGATTTGGGAAAAAAGCAGAAGGGGGGGTTGATCATGGATAACGAAACAAAACATGCAAGAATGAAATCCCCCATTCAAAAAGATGGATATAAGGCCATGGCAAAACACTTCAATGTGAACTTCAACATCCAATGGAAAATAATGTCAAAATGAAATAGCACAACGTGGTGTCAACATAAAACCCAGCGAAAACCAAATGCTTTCACCCAGGAAGCGCTCGTTCCTTCCTCGGGAGTCTTTTAGTCCAAACCACAATCTCTTTCCTAAACGTCAGGAGTCGATTGGTTCCTAAATGTCACTGTCATCGCCGCATGACGCCCCCTTTTTCTGGATAACTCCACTACCTCGGCCCCTGAAAGGACCCCCACCTGGCGGGGCCTGTAGCCGGCACACAGTCTCCTGTTGGCAGCAAAACTCCACTACCTCGGCCCCTGAAAGGACCCCCATCTGGCGGGGCCTGTAGCCGGCTCACAGTCACCCCTTAGCAGCTAAACATCACTACCTCGGCCCCTGAAAGGACCCCCCACCTGGCGGGGCCTGTAGCCGGCTCACAGTCACCTGTTGGCAGCAAAACTCCACTACCACGGCTCCTGAAAGGACCCCCCACCTGGCGGGGCCTGTAGCCGGCTCACAATCACCCCTTAGCAGCTAAACTCCACTACCGTGGCCCCTAAAAGGACCCCCATGTGGCGGGGCCTGTAGCCGGCTCACAGTCACCACAGTAATTTGACCTTTGAGAGACTACTAATGTCATTGGCAGTGGTGGAATGTAACTAAATACATAACCCACGTACTGTACTTAACTACAAATGTTGAGGTACTTATAATTTTCTTGAGTCTTTTCTTTTCATACCACTTTCTGCTAAATATTGTCCTTTATACTCCACTTCATTCATCTAGCAGTTTTAGTGATTTTCATTTTTTAAGACATAACACGTGTAGTTTATAAAATAAATGAAACTATCCTACAAAATAACGTCTTACAAGTCCAGCTGAAATAATTAGCAGATCAAACACAGAACAGTGTGGATCCTTTCCAGTTTCTAAAACGTGTGTATTTTTCGGTATTGAGTACTTTTAATTCTTTGAATGCATTTTTCTGATGATACTTGCATACTTTTACTTAACCCTCGTAAATTGAATTGTTTTCAAAATCAGCATCTGACCAAACTCATCCAATCAACATATGCTCCTCTGAACTATTAGTCCAAATAATACTTTATAATTTCAGCTTTATTAGCTCAATAGTAGGTATAATTATACGATGGTTGTTGACCACGAATTCCAAAAAGTAATGTGAAACTGTTGGTAGTAAGGTGGTGGTAGTGAAAACAAAAAACAAAAATGTAGTGTACAGTATGTAGTGTTAAAGTGTTAAAGTTAATCTTTTTGACCCGGGAGGACAACACAAGGGTTAAGTAGGACTTTTGCTTGTAACAGTACATTGTTACAGTGTGGTATTAGTACTTTTACTTAAGTTAAGGGTCTGAATACTTCTTCCACTGGACAGCAGCTTGCTAAAAGCTCATCGAGGTGATGAAGGAAGCCTTAAGGCTCCCTGAGGACAAACTAAACTCTGCGGTGTGATGTGCGGTTGACTGTCTATCTCTTCCTCTGTCCTGCCTGTATCCTCACGTCTGTGTCAGCCGGGGAGAGGCAGAGAAAGCTAAAGGATTGATTAATTATTCAGGATAACGACACTTTGCTTCTCTCTCCTTTTATTCTCCCTTTGACCTACATAGGCAACCACCTGATCCCCGCTCCAAAACAAACCTACGGACATCAAGCTCGCTGTCTGCTTTTGTGTGTGTGCATAGCTGTAGTCAGATCCTTTACTTTACTTTAGTAAAAGTACTAATACCAAACTGTAAAAGTACTCTGTCACAAGTAAAAGTCCTGCATTGAAAGTGTTACTTGAAGTGCTCATATTCTGCTCATTTTCAGGTTCATAATTGTATTGTACCTATCAGAATAGGTTTATGTGGTCAAATTTTAGAAAACACCATATTTTTGTGGTAATGCCCATGCTGTAGCTCATGTTTCACCCTGTGGTGAGCTCTCTGTCGTGTAGCTACAGGAGTGAGACATCTCACTTCTCTATCATACTTTGTGTGGAGTGTATCACATGCTCAAGTAATTACTAATAGCAGTCAGAAGCAAGGTATGAGGGCCCTGAAAGTACCTAGGTAAGGCCCCCCACTACAGCCCAGTCCAGAAGCCAGAGTATGAGGGTTCCTGACAGTACCTAGGTAAGGACTACTAGCCTCAGAAGCAGAGTAGAGGGCCTGAAGTACCTCAGGCGTAAGAGACTACTGAGCCCGTCAGGAGCAGAGTATGAGGGACCCTGACAGTACCTAGGTATACGACTACTAGCCAGTCAGAAGCAGAGTTGAGCGGACCTGACTAGTAGCTAGGTAAGGATACTAGCCAGTCAGAAGCAGATGTATGAGGGCCCTGACAGTAGCTAGGTAAGGATACTAGCCAGTCTAGAAGCAGATGATGAGGGTCCTTGACCGGACCTAGGTAAGGACCACTGCCAGTCAGAAAGACGAGGTAGAGGGTCCTGACCTGGTATCTAGGTAAGGACTATAGCCAGTCAAGAGAAGCAGATTCTGAGGGTCCCTGACAGTGACTAGGTAAGGACTAAGCCAGTCAGTAAGCAGAGTATGAGGGGTCTGAACAGTACTAGGTAAGGACAATAGACCAGTCAGAAGAAGAGACTGAGGGCCTGACAGTACCTAGGCTAAGGACTATAGCCAGTCAGCAGCAGAGATATGAGATGCCTGCAGTACCTAGGTCAAGGAATATAGCCACAGTCCAGAAGCGAGTATGAGGGCCCGTGACAGTAGCTAGGTGAAGGACTACTAGCCCCAAGTCAGGGAAATTTTTGCAGGAGGATGAGGCCCTGAAAGTACTAGTAAGGAATACTAGCCAGTACGAGAGCAGAGTAGTAGGGTCCTGACAGTACCTAGGGTAAGGACTACTGCCAGTCAGAAGCCAGAGTGAGGGTCTGATAGTACCTAGGTAAGGACTACTAGCCAGTCATGAAGAAGAGTAGGAGGGTCTGACAGTACTAGGTAAGGACTACTAGCCAGTCAGAAGCAGAGTATGAGGGCCCTAACAGTAGCTAGGTAAGGACTACTAGCCAGTCAGAAGCAGAGTATGAGGGCACAAGAACAGTGTTTTCTGTTGGAGATGGTAAGTCCCTTTGGGGTGGATTTTTCACTTTGTAAACCTATAAGCGAAAGTATGTACAGTAAGTATATTCAGGGAAATGTCCCTAAAGTATTAAAAGTAAAAGTACTCAGTGCAGAAAAGTCTTCCCATTGTAGAAAATCTAAACGATCCAAACATTTGTGTGTTTAATGGTCTCATCATTTCAGCTCCGCCTGTAGGCCGTTACATTGTTGCTAGGTTACTTAATAATAAAATATGATGGTACTTTATAAATTATATGTGTTTTGCGTGCAACAATTTTAGTTTGTGAATGAATTCAGTGGAGTAACTAAAGTAACTAGTAACTAAAGCTGTCAGATGAATGTAGCAGAGCAGAAGTAGAGAGTGGCATGAAAAAAAGAGACTCAAGTAAAGTAAAAGTACCTCAACATTTGTGCTGAAGTACAGCACTTGGGTAAATGTACTTGGTTACATTCCACCACTGGTTCAGTTCCAGAAGCTGTGAGATTGGAGAGGTTTGAAGGCACCTTTGATGGAGCTGTGCTAGAAGTAAAGTAGGAAGAAGAAGACGGGAGAAGAAGACGGGAGAAGAAGACGGGAGAGCAGTGAAAGAGAGAAAAAGGAGGGTGGTGTGTTTAACCTTTGACACAACGTTTCATTCTTTCCCAGAATACTTTGGGGCCCCCTGACATACGCTATACCTCACATGGATGCACATGAATGGACATCAGCATGTGCACACACACACACACACACACACACACACACACACACACACACACACACACACACACACACACACACACACACACACACACACACACACACACACACACACACATACACACTCCTGCAGCTGATTAGCACCAAGATCAAGGCGCTGAACCATAAGCTCTCATCTCTGCCTCTCTCTACTGTTTCCTCTTCTTCTCTTTCTCTCCTCGTGTGCACGCCGGCTCAAAGAGATGAAAGGACATGTGAACACATCAGTGGTGGAATGTAGCTAAGTTCATTTACTCAAGTAGGCCTACTTTACTAAAGCACTAATTTGCTTAAGTCTTTTCTTTTCATGCCATTGTCTACTAGGGCTGCACAATAATTGCAATTTTATCAAGATCTCAAAATGGAAAAGTACAACTATAAAATCCCAATCGTATTTGTTAAGGCAGAGTATGTGTCAAACCTTTGTGCATCAAGTATTGTGGCGCTGCAGAGACAAATCCTATCCTAAAGACTAAAGAAAACATCGTGTTTGGTAAAGACCCTTGTACAAATCCCACTATAATCATTGTCATTGTAAAATTTTTCAATAAAAATGACAATGAAACCAAAATGATGATTTTCTCCAATGTCATCAATCCTATCGACATATGAATAAAAAAAATGGCATTTAGATATTTTCCTCATATCGTGCAGCCCCACGTTGTACTTCTACTCCGATACATTTCAGAGAGAAATATTCTACTTGAGTTACTCCACTTCATTCATCTGACAGCTTTTTTTTTGGAGTTATAAGTCCTTAGCTTACTCCATTACATTCATCTGACAGCTTTAGTTAATAGTTCCTTTAGTTACTCACTACATTCATCTGACAGCTTACTAGTTACTTTAGTTACTCCACTACATTCATCTGACAGCTTTAGTTACGTTACTTTAGTTACTCCACACTACATTCATCTGACAGCTTAGTTACTAGTTACTTTAGTTACTCCACATAAATTCATTGACAGCTGACTAGTTACTTTAGTATAGTTACTTTAGTTACTCCACTACATTCATCTACAGCTTTAGTTACTAGTTACTAGTTACTGTAGTATACCATACATCACTGAACTTAGTTATCTAGTTACTTTAGTTACTAGTACTTTAGTTACTCCACTACATTCATCTGACAGCTTAGTTACTAGTTACTTTAGTTACTCCACTACATTCATCTGACAGCTTTAGTTACTAGTTACTTTAGTTGCTAGTTACTTTACTTACTCCACTACATTCATCTGACATCTTTAATTACAAATTAAAATTGTTGCACGCAAAACACATATAATTTACAAAATACCATGTTTTATTATAAAGTAACCTAGCAGTAGCTTAGGAGGCCTCCAGGAAGACCCAGGATCAAATGGAGGGATGTCCAGCTGGGAGGAGGCCTCCAGGATGACCCAGGACTAG
>NC_045747.1:297588-297793 GCF_008692095.1 Etheostoma spectabile | reverse complement strand
GAGGGATGTCCAGCTGGGAGGAGGCCTCCAGGATGACCCAGGACTAGATGGAGGGACGTCCAGCTGGGAGGAGGCTTCGGGGATGACCCAGGACTAGATGGAGGGACGTCCAGCTGGGGGGAGGCCTCGGGGATGACCCAGGACTAGATGGAGGGACGTCCAGCTGGGGGGAAACCTTAGGGAAGACCCAGGACTAGGTGGAGAG
>NC_045747.1:291628-297578 GCF_008692095.1 Etheostoma spectabile | reverse complement strand
CAACCTGGCCGGGGAACGCCTCGGGCCCCCAGTCGGAGCTGGTTGATGTGGCTTGGGAACAGGAAGTTTTGGGTCTCCTGCTGGAGCTGCTGCCCCCGCGACCCGACCCTGGATAAGCGGATGAAGATGGATGGATGGAAATTAAACTACCCAACAATTTAACAGCCTACAAATGCATCTCAAATAATGTAACCAATAAACCCAGAACTGCTTTAATCGTTTCTAGTTTCTAAAATGTGGGGATTTTTTCTTCTACTTTCAATACCGTGTACCTGATGATATAAGTAACATTTTCAATGCAGAACTTTTACTTCTACTTAGTATCTGTCCTGGGTTGGGGTCTTGTTGGGATCATTTTTCCTTTTTTTTTGCCTCCTTGAGTTTGTTTCTTAGTTTTGTCCCTTGTGTCTTGTGGTCTTGTGTCGTTGATCCTGTCTCGTGTTCCCCGGTAACTGTTGGTTTGTTCTGTTTCCTGTTTTATGTTGATAGTCTGGTTTCCTGTTCTGTCTCGTCTTGCCAAGCTTTACTTTTGTCTGTGTGATTGTCTTGCCCCGCCCTAATGTGTTTCACGTGACGTATCACCTGTTCCCTGTTCCCTTGTTACCTCTTGTATTTTACCCCTTTGTCCTTTGACAGATCCTTTTGCCAGTTTGTCCTGTTGTGCTCCTGTCTGTGTGTTGATCTTCCCCATGAGATTTCTCCGAGAGTTTTTCCAGCCGTTGTTTTTGTCCCTGGCTTATTTTGCTTTTTTATACTTATGTATCCTGCTCTTCCTGAGCTGCGCCATTCTTTCTGTGTTTATGAATTAAGCCCTTTTTGAAGCTCCCTCCTGCCTGCTGTTCCTCTGCTTTTGGGTCTTCACTCCTTCCCCGCAACAGAATCAGTATTTTTACAGTATGTTATTAGGACTTTTACTGAAGTAAAGGATCTGAATACTTCTTCCACCACTGAATTTAACAAAGAAGACATCATAGATTACCAAGCAGCATGCCGTTTGGAAGTGTCTACTGACCAGCAGTAGTTATCTTAAGGTTAAGATTGGTGACTGCACAAAGTACTCTAGAAGTACTGTCTTCACAGCGAAACACCCTCTAGTCTTGCATTGCCAGACCTGCTTCTGGCTACACCACACATATATTCTGGAATAGGATTCTGGGTAGTTTGTATTTCTTTAAACCAATCCCAACTGTCTTGCAGTCACAGTGGCTCTGCAAATTATTCTCGGGGAAGGAACTTGTTTTGATAGAACATTTGCACGAAGGGAAGCAAGCGCTCACTTTAAAATGGATAATTTTCCGCAACAGAAACACCTAAAATAAAAAAGGACGGATCTTGACAGTGTGATGAGCCTTTTAAAAATAAAATTTAAAAAAACCATAATTTGATCATCAATTCCTATACTTTGGCTCTAGAGTAGCTCATAGGACACGTTAATACCCCATACGGTTAACCATACACTTACCTAAAGGATTATTAGGAACACTCGTTAAATTTCTGTAATTTCACCCACAACCCTTTCTAGGGTTTACAAAGAATGGTGTGAAAAGGGAAAGACATCCAGCATGCAGCAGTCCTGGGGGGGGGGAATGCCTTGTTGATGCTAGAGGTCAGAGGAGAATGGGCTGACTGATTCAAGCGGATAGAAGAGCAACTTTGACTGAAATAACCACTCGTTACAACCGAGGTGAGGAGAGCATTTGTGAAGCCACAACATGCACAACCTTGAGGCCGATGGGCTACAGCAACAGGAGACCCCACCAGGTACCCCTTATCTACACTACAAATAGGAAAAAGAGGCTACAATTTGCAAGAGCAAACAAAATTCGACAGTTGAAGACTGGAAAAATGTTTCCTGGTCTGATGAGTCTCGATTTCTGTTGAGACCTTCAGGTGGTAGAGTCAGAATTTGGCGTAAACAGAATGAGAACATGGATCCATCATGCCTTGTTACCTTTGTCCAGGCTGGTGGTGGTGGTGTAATGGTGTGGGGGATGTTTTCTCTAGGCACACTTTAGGCCCCTTGGTGCCATTGGGCATGGTTTAAATGCCCCGGCCTACCTGAGCATGGTTTCTGACCATGTCCATCCCCAGTCACCAGATCGGCGCCCCATCGCTAGCAGATGGGTTCCTCCCGGTTTAGTCAGCCAGACAGGCATGAACACAAAACTGCTTTTCGGGTTCCATTGTGTTGTAAATACGACATCTGCTGAAAAAATGAATTGTATTCATGATTGACCAATTGTTTAGTTCAAAAACACCAAAACCCCCAATGTCTGAAAACATAGCCTAAACACAACATAGGACCAGACCAGAGCTTTTAATTTGAAAAGTTGAAGCTCACAGAATGCACACAGCCGGGAGAGCATGAGACGGGAGTTCTCCAGGCTGCAGCCATACCCTACTCAAATCACGCCGTTTTTTTCCCCAAATCATATTGTAGAGTTATAGAAATAGTATTATTGGCAAAGGGAGGGTCAAGTCTTTTTTGACTGAAGAACCCAAAACTCCTCCGGTTGCACCTTAAATAAAAAACAAACAGCCCCTTCAACATATTCTTTGTAAATCTTTACAAGTATTTACCAAAAGAACCAGGCAGGCCTCGGTATCAGCCACAATTTTCAAATTCTGCATCCCTACTACATTTTCTTTTTATTATATTTTTTCTATATTTTTTCAGAGTCCTTTTCAAGGCTCCAACCATGGGCTCCTTTAAGAGCTACTATATGAATGTTCTAAAGAAATAATCCAGAAACAAAGGTTTTGCAACATATCAAAGGAAGGAGCTGCTAATGCAAATTATTCAGTGTCTGCATTGTAGAAAAGCAAACAAGGCATGATTATAATTTTGTTCTTACACAGGATCCTTTAGTGTTGGACCTCCTGGAGGTTATTTTTGCTGTGAGTGCTTACCACGGCACCACCGTAATGCACAGCAATGCATCATAATGTCTAATACCTCTTTCTCACCGCTGACCTGGGTTTGGCTGGGCTTTTCTGATCATGGTGTAACCCTTCTTTTTGGAATTTAAACCAAGCCAGTCAACTTGGGTATATCCCTGGTCATAACAATTCAGAAATCACCTAGGTCGCAATGCATAACAATTACCTTAAGTGCTAGAAATGTTCCTGGCTTTATGTGTCATATTCAAAGAACAGCTAACATCGCAGACTCCAGTCCAGAGAAATAAAGCTTACTATTTGATTGTTTTGCAGTGATTACGTTCTTCAGCACAAATAAATAACCATCAAACACTTCTCAGATGATTTTGTGTAGACTTTTTTTTCCTTCTCTGCATATTTATTCCGGCACCCTGGACAAAGAGATTTGCTTACGGCTTCAGGGCTAATTTTTTTAAAAGACAGAGAAAAAAAAAGAAATTGGTGCTACCTACCAGCCGCTGGGAGAATTACAATCAAATTACTATTTTGACCGCTCTAACACACTATAAGCGGACTGTTTGGATTTGAATCAAACCGCTCCGCCCTGTTGTTGTTGAAGCTTCCTGTAATAATCCTAGTTTTTTACAGGCAATGGTAAAAAAAACAGCGTAAAGCACAGTGAAAAAAAGTGTATGTTGTATCTTTAAAGTTTGTGGCGACCATTGGCGGCGACCGGTGACGTGAGTCCAATTCTTATTTCTAACCAATCACACAATTTGTCCTGCAGCAGCTGGTAGTGACCCAGGTCATGAGGAATTCACATTGAAATTGACCCTGGTCTACCCTGTACTAACCCACCTCGCGACCTGGCTCGTGAAGCCAAGTAGATCAAGGAGGGATACCCTACTTAAACACCTAGTCAACCTGGGTCTAACCCTGGTTGAGCCATTGGTGTGGAAGGTGTGTACATGTGCCTGTGTGTTTGGCTTGTGATAGTCTGATAATTAATAGTGATAGTTTCCAGACAATGCAAAAGAGATCGGCATGGGGAACTTCCCATGAGATCATCTCTCAATGCAAATCAAATCAGCTATTAGGCTAACTGAAATAAAACCATGCCAGTCTCTAGGTCTAAACATATGCCTGCCTCTATGGGAATTTAACATAAGGGGGTGTATAATTATGCACCCTTTATTTTAAGTAAGAACATATATTTATTTACGATATATTATTAATTCACAAAGACAATTGGTGTCCTTAAAGGTTGGATTTTTCCACATTTTGAAATTAAGACATTAAGAACAATTGACCCCCCAAAAACTTTGTGTTCCTCTTTTTAGTCAACTTAAGCAGGAGTTCCTATATTCATGAGCAGCACTGTAATCCAAAAAATAGATCCCCGGAGAACAGGAACCACTGCCTTTAGATAAGAACTACCCTTGCCAACGATGCCCATCACCACCCGGAACAGTGTAAAAATACTACAGTTAAACTATGTATGTATATCCTACACCCGCTTCAGATCAGGAGTGAAGGAAATGACACAATGGACAATTAAAATGATCTAAGTCTTCCCTTCCCTGCCTTATTGCTCTTTCTTCCCTTCTGTCTTTCTGTATTTCTTTTTCTTTGCCACCTCTGCCCTCGTCTTTTTTCCTTCCTTTTCCCTCCATCTGTCCACCTATGGCCATCCGTTCCCCCTTCTCCTTAATGAGTCTTGGTGAGCGACAGCAGCCTTTTAGCAGGGACAGGAGTTAATAGCTTTGCTGATGGCTGCTGCTAATGTCTTTGGGCTAATAGCCTTGGCCAAGGCTGATGATAACCATGGACTAATAGCGTGAATGACAGATAGCCTACTGCTTTCAGACTCACATTCTGTATCAAGAATAGATAGATAGTCTCAGGGGCACAACTAGGAAGTCCAGTCCCCCTGAATATAGCAATAACACCCAGGGGAGCCATCGTTATTGTGATTAAACATGAAGATGAAGGTGATCTAAGTGGGTAAAATGTACAGCCGAGAGCCAGATAAAAGTAATTAAAATCTTAACACTGTGGCTACAAGAGTTTGCACAGCAACCAACCAGCCATAGGAAGATTTCACACTACTTTTTGCATTTTTTTTTCAAATCATTAACTGCAAATTAACATTTCCTTTCAATTTAAAACACAACCACAACTATTTGTTTTTTTTTATTGGTAATGAGTTATGTTGTCTCTTTGTCACGTTACATCTTACAGTCTGCTGGTGGTTTTGTGTGTGTATGTGTGTGTATAAACCACATCTACCTTGGGGTATTAATAAAGTTACCTTGACCTTCCCTTAGCAATACTGCTGGCCAATTTTCCAAAACACAACATATCTTTTCAGGTAGATTTCCTACCTTCTGTGTTGCTGTTGGTTTCAGTTACTCTCAGCGTGAGATGTAAAATTAGCCCGCAACATAAACTACTTCATAGTTATCATTGCATAGCAATGTTTTTTGTGAGGACTTTGAAAGAGATAAAAGATAAAGATAAACCTTTATTGTCTCCTATAGGAGAAATTCATCTTAGGCATTTGAGAGAAACAAAATGGCGACACATCGCACAACATACAGTTAACCTACATAGAAACATTATCATACATTATCTCATCCAATGCTTCGATGAATATCTAATAAACCTTACACAACACCCCCTACCTTTCTTTGTAATCACAGAAGAGAAGAGAACTGACAACACGTTTTCCTCTTCGTATTGCACTTCATTTGATAATGATTGCACATTGCCCGTTAACTCATGCTGTGATAAATAACATCTGTATTGCACAAAGCTTCTCTCTTGGTGAGGAATTCAACAAACCTCATCACTTTAGCTAGACAGACAATATTATCTAAGTTTGCAACTTTCTGCTCTTTAAAAATGAATCAACACCACGGCCCAGTAGAAATATCCGAGGAATTACACAGTGCACAATTTACATCCCATGCTAGTGTTAGGGTCAATTAAGTAAGGCGGTACTAGTTACGTACTGCATGATGCAGTACACTTAGAAATATATACTTTTTTCTTTCTTTCTTTCTTTCTT
>NC_045747.1:290267-291618 GCF_008692095.1 Etheostoma spectabile | reverse complement strand
TTCTTTCTTTCTTTCTTTCTTTCTTTCTTTCAGGTGAATGGACTTTTTTTGTCTAATTGTCTAATACGTCCAACATCGTTGTTTTGGTCGCGGCCGTCACACACATACCTAAACCACGTCTGTAGCTGCTAACAGCTCCTCACCGGTGGCTGATTGGTTCGCTTCCCTGCTGTTTGGACACAAACGCTTCATGTGAAGCCCAACCAGATTGGATTTTCATACAACGTGCAATCCCACCATTGCGTTGATTCTCGCGTGATATCTTGAATCCAGCTACTGTGCAAAGTAAGGATGGAGCCCCACCAACCCCAACGTCGGAACAAGGGGGAACTTTGTGATTGATGAGTGATGCAGGAGATTGGAGTTTGCCGCAAACTACCGACCAGCAGTAAGGTTCTGTTCTCAACAGTCAGAACAAGAAGATAGCAGTAAACAAATATTCCCTATGGAAAGACATAGTAGAGTAATGGCATCCTGATCAGAGAAGGAAGTCACATTCCCTCTGTGTGTAGTCATTCGATGTTCTTTGTTCTTTGTATTAATAGCTGCTCCAGCCACAAGTGCATATTATTTCTTACATACATTGTTTATATTATTTGTACTACATCCCCTTTTCTTTTTTACTATTACTATTATATTTCTCTAACATTAACCGTCCCATAGTAGTTCTCATGCGTAAATGATGTTCAAATAAATAACTTTTCAAAAAGGCAAAACATGTTGTTTAAATTGTCCAATCCACATTCTGTCGATAGGGGTGGAAAAATATGTGTAACAGTGAAAATCATTCCAAATGACCTGAATGAGTTCCTGACACTCCCTCCTCAAGAAGTGCTACACAAGCCATTTCATTTCACATTCGGAACTGGATATCCCTTTTCACACATAGCTAGTTTTCCAAGACAGGGCCAGTGTGAAAGCTTCCTCCTGGGTACGTTGACCTGGCACACATGACCTGAATCAAGATCAGGACTGATGGATCAGATTCGGCTATGTATGGTGTGAAAATGCATGTCTGGAGCATCCCATAAGCAGTGTTTTGGAGTAAAAATGTATGTAACAGTGTTACGTAGTGTAAATACAAAATTAAGGTGCTCCGTTAAAAAGATGTACGTTCCAATTACCTATCAAGTTACCTATGAAAATGTTCATGATTACATTCGGTAATATTTTTTGTGAAAAGCTAGGCTATATGTTCTTTAGAATTAAATTATTATAGTAGTAATGTTATGTTATTATAGTCTTAATTCATGGGATGAAGGATTTTAAAAGGACCCATAGTAACCATAGTCCTGACAGATAGTCTAGCTAGCTGTCTGGATTTACCCTGCAGAGATCTGAGGACCAGGGA
>NC_045747.1:289698-289980 GCF_008692095.1 Etheostoma spectabile | reverse complement strand
AGATCTGAGGACCAGGTAACCATAGTCCTCAGATTGGACAGATAGTCTAGCAAGCTGTAAATGTAAATGTGCTGTACTACTCAACTACTCAACTCAACACCAACTACTCAAAGCGCTTTTACATCATACAGGATACATTCACCATTCACACACAGGGTGAGGCTGCCGTACAAGGTTCCACCTGCTCATCAGATAAACATTCACACTCCAATGCGCAGCACTGGAGGCAACGCGGGGTTCAGTGTCTTGCCCAAGGACACTTCGACATGGGACTGCAGGGCC
>NC_045747.1:289575-289688 GCF_008692095.1 Etheostoma spectabile | reverse complement strand
ACCACCAACCTTCCGATTGGCAGGCAACCGCTCTACCCATGAGCCACAGCCACCCCCAGCTGTCTGGATTTACCCTGCAGAGATCTGAGGACCAGGTAACCATAGTCCTCAGA
>NC_045747.1:278245-289550 GCF_008692095.1 Etheostoma spectabile | reverse complement strand
ATTTCTCCAAGTCAAAATCCTATCGACATATGAATAAAAAATAATGGCATTTAGATATTTCCTCACTATCGTGAGCCCCACGTGGTACTTCTACTCGATCATTTCAGAGAGAAATATCTACTTGAGTTACTCCACTTCATTCATCTGACAGCTTTAGTTATAGTTCCTTTGTAGTTACACCTACAATTCATTGACAGCTTAGTTACTAGTTCTTTAGTTACTCCACTACATTCATCTGACAGCTTTAGTTACTTTAGTTACTCCACTACATTCATCTGACAGCTTAGTTACGTTACTTAGTTACTCCACACATTCATCTGACAGCGTTTAGTTACTAGTTACTTTAGTTACTCCACTACATTCATCTGACAGCTTAGTTACTAGTTACTTAGTACTAGTACTTAGCTTACACTCCACTAATTCATCTGACAGCTTTAGTTACTAGTTACTTTTAGTTAATACCCACTACATTCATCTGACAGTTACGTTTAGTTACATACTTTAGTTACTATGTACTTTAGTTACTCCACTACATTCATCTGAAGCTTAGTTACTAGTTACTTTAGTACTCCAATACATTCATCTGACAGCTTAGTTACTAGTTACTTTAGCTACTAGTTACTTTAGTACCCACTACATTCATCTGACAGCTTTAGTTCTAGTTACTTTAGTTGCTAGTTACTTTACTTACTCCACTACATTCATCGACATCGTTTAATTACAAATTAAAATTGTTGCACGCAAAACACATATAATTTACAAAATACCATGTTTTATTATAAAGTAACCTAGCAGTAGCTTAGGAGGCCTCAGGAAACCCAGGATCAAATGGAGGGATGTCCAGCTGGGAGGAGGCCTCCAGGAGGACCCAGGACTAGATGGAGGGATGTCCACAGGGGAGGAGGCCTCCAGGAGACCCAGGGACTAGAGGAGGGACGTCCAGCTGGGGAGGAGCTCGGGGATGACCCAGGACTAGATGGAGGGAGTTCCAGCTGGGGGGAGGCCTCGGGGATGACCCGGACTAGATGGAGGGACGTCCAGCTGGGGGGAAACCTTAGGGAAGACCCAGGACTAGGTGGAGAGATTATATCTCAACTGGCCGGGGAACGCCTGGGCCCAGCGGAGCTGGTTGATGTGGCTTGGAACAGGAAGTTTTGGGTTCGCTGTGAGCTGCTGCCCCGCGACCCGACCCTGGATAAGCGGATGAAGAGGATGGATGGAAATTAAACTACCCAACAATTTAACGCTACAAATGCATCTCACAATAATGTAACACAATAAACCCAGAAACTGCTTTAATCGTTTCTAGTTTCTAAAATGTGGGATTTTTCTTCTTCTTCAATACCGGGTACTGATGATATAAGTAACAATTTCAATGCAGAACCTTGACTTCTATTAGTATCTGTCCTGGGTTGGGGTCTTGTTGGGATCATTTTTCCTTTTTTTTGCTCCTTGAGTTTGTTTCTAGGTTTTCCCTGTGTCTTGTGGTCTTGTGGCGTTGATCCGGTCGGTGTTCCCCGGTAACTGTTGGTTTGTTCTGTTTCCTGTTTATGTTGATAGTCTGGTTTCTGTTCTGTCTCGTTGCCAAGCTTTTACTTTTGTCTGTGTGATGTCTTGCCAGCGCCCTAATGGTTTCACGTGACGTATCACCTGTTCCCTGTTCCCTGTTACCTCTTGTATTTTACCCTTGGTCTTTGACAGATCCTTTTGCCAGTTTGTCCGTTGTGCTCTGTCTGTGTGTGTGATCATTCCCCTGAGATTTCTCCAGAGAGTTTTTCCGCCGTGCGTTTTGTCCCTGGCTTATTTTGCTTTTTATAACTATGTATCCTGCTCTTCCTGAGCTGCGCCAATCTTCTGTGTTTATGAATTAAGCCTTTTTTGAGCTCCCTCCTGCCTGCTGTTCCTCTGCTTTTGGGTCTTCACTCTCCCCGCAACAGATATCAGTATTTTACAGTATGTATTAGGACTTTTACTGAAGTAAAGGATCTGAAATACTTCTTCACCATGAATTTAACAAAGAAGACATCATAGATTACCAAGCAGCATGCCGTTTGGAGTGTCTATCTGACCCCAGTGTTATCTTAAGGTTAAGATTGGTGACTGCACAAAGTACTCTAGAAGTACTGTCTTCACAGCGAAAACACCCTCTAGTCTTGCATTGCCAGACCTGCTTCTGGCTACACCACACATATATTCTGGAATAGGATTCTGGGTAGTTTGTATTTCTTTAAACCAATCCCAACTGTCTTGCAGTCAAGTGGCTCTGCAAATTATTCTCGGGAAGGAACTTGTTTGATTAGAACATTTGCCCGAAGGGAAGCAAGCCGACTCACTTTAAAATGAAATTTCCGCAACAGAAACACCTAAAATAAAAAAGGACGGATCTTGACAGTGTGATGAGCCTTTTAAACAAAATTAAATAAAAACCATAATTTGATCATCAATTCCTATACTTTGGCTCTAGAGTAGCTCATAGGACACGTTAAATACCCCATACGTTAACCAGTACACTTACCTAAAGGATTATTAGGAACACTCGTTAAATTTTCTGTATATTCACCCACAACCCTTTCTAGGTTTACAAAGAATGGGTGTGTGAAAAAGGGAAAGACATCCCAGACATCAGCAGTCCGGGGGGGGGGAATGCCTTGTTGATGCTAGAGGTAGAGGAGAATGGGCTGACTGATTCAAGCGGTAGAAGAGCAACTTTGACTGAAATAACCACTCGTACAACGAGGTGAGGAAGCATTTGTGAAGCCACAACATGACAAACTTGAGGCCGATGGGCTACAGCAACAGGAGACCCACCAGGTACCCTATTCTACAATACAAATAGGAAAAAGAGGCTACAATTTGCAAGAGACAAACAAAATTCGACAGTTGAAGACTGGAAAAATGTTTCCGGTCTGATGAGTCTCGTGTCTGAGACCTTCAGGTGGTAGAGTCAGAATTTGCGTAAACAGAATGAGAACATGGATCATCATGCCTTGTTACCTTGTCCGCTGGTGGTGGTGGTGTAATGGTGTGGGGGATGTTTTCTCTAGGCACACTTTAGGCCCTTGGTGCCATTGGGCATGGTTTAAATGCCCCGGCTACCTCGAGCATGGTTTCTGACCAGTGCCATCCCCAGTCACCAGATCGGCGCCCATCGCTAGCAGATGGGGTTCCTCCGTTTAGTCAGCCAGAAGGCAGAACACAAAAACTGCTTTTCGGGTTCCATTGTGTTGTAAATACGACATCTGCTGAAAAATGAATGTATTCATGATTGACCAATTGTTTAGTTCAAAAACACCAAACCCCCCATGTCTGAAAACATAGCCTAACCAACACAGGACCAGACAGAGCTTTTAATTTGAAAAGTTGAAGCTCACAGAATGCACACAGCCGGAGAAGCATGAGACGGAGTTCTCCAGGCTGAGCCATACCTACTCAAATCACGCCGTTTTTTTCCCCAAATCATATTGTAGAGTTATAGAATAGTATATTGGCAAAGGGAGGGTCAAGTTCTTTTTGATGAAGAACCAAAACTCCTCCGGTTGCACCTTAATAAAAACAAACAGCCCTTCAACATATTCTTGTAAATCTTTACAAGTATTACCAAAAGAACCAGGCAGGCCCTCGGTATCAGCCACAATTTTCAAATTCTGCATCCCTACTACATTTTGTTTATATATTTTTTCTATATTTTTCAGAGTCCTTTTAAGGCTCCCAACCATGGGCTCCTTTAAGAGCTACTATATGAATGTTCTAAGAAATAATCCAGAAACAAAGGTTTTGCAACATATCAAAGGAAGGAGCTGCCAATGCAAATTATTCAGTGTCTGCATTGTAGAAAAGCAAACAAGGCATGATTTAATTTTGTTCTTACACAGGATCCTTTAGTGTTGGACCTCCTGGAGGTTATTTTTGCTGTGAGTGCTTACCACGGCACCACCGTAATGCACAGCAATGATCATAATGTCTAATACCTCTTTATCACGCTGACCTGGGTTTGGCTGGGCTTTTTGATCATGTGTAACCTTCTTTTTGGAATTTAAACCAAGCCAGTCAACTTGGGTATATCCCGGTCATAACAATTCAGAAATCACCTAGGTCGCAATGCATAACCATTACTAAGTGCAGAAATGTTCGGCTTTATGTGTCATATTCAAAGAACAGCTAACATGCAGACTCCAGTCCAGAGAAATAAAGCTACTATTTGATTGTTTTGCAGTGATTACGTTCTTCAGCACAAATAATAACCATCAAACACTTCTCAGATGATTTTGTGTAGACTTTTTTTTCCTTCTCTGCATATTTATTCCGGCACCATGGACAAGAGATTTGCTTACGGCTTCAGGGCTAATTTTTTAAAAGACAGAGAAAAAAAAGAAATTGGTGCTACCTACCAGCAGCTGGGAGAATTACAATCAAATACTATTTGACCGCTCTAACACTATCATCGGACTGTTGGATTTGAATCAAACCGCTCCGCCTGTTGTTGTTGAGCTTCCTGTATAATCCTAGTTTTTTACAGGCAATGGTAAAAAAAACAGCGTAAAGCACAGTGAAAAAAAAGTGTATGTTGTATCTTTAAAGTTTGTGGCGACCATTGGCGGCGACCGGTGACGTGAGTACATTCTTATTTAACCAATCACACAATTTGTCCTGCAGCAGCTGGTAGGACCCAGGTCATGAGGAATTCAAATTGAAATTGACCCTGGTCTACCCTGTACTAACCCACCTCGCGACCTGGCTCGTGAAGCCAAGTAGATCAAGGAGGGATACCCTACTTAAACACCTAGTCAACCTGGGTCTAACCCTGGTTGAGCATTGGTGTGGAAGGTGTGTACATGTGCCTGTGTGTTTGGCTTGTGATAGTCTGATAATAATAGTGAAGTTTCCAGACAATGCAAAAGAGATAGGCGCATGGGGAACTTCCATGAGATCATCTCTCAATGCAAATCAAATCAGTCTTAGGCTTACTGAAATAAAACCATGCCAGTCTCTAGGTATAAACATATGCCTCCTCTATGGGAATTTAACATAGGGGGTGTATAATATGCACCCTTTATTTAAGTAAGAACATATATTTATTTAGATATATATTAATTCACAAAGCAATTGGTGTCTTAAAGGTTGGATTTTTTCCACATTTGTAAATTAAGACATTAAGAACATGACCCCCCAAAAACTTTGTGTTCCTCCTTTTTAGTAACTTAAGCAGGAGTTCCTATATTCATGAGCAGCACTGTAATCCAAAAATAAGATCACCGGAGAACAGGAACCACTGCCTTTAGATAAGAACTACCTGCCAACGATGCCCATCACCACCCGGAACAGTGTAAAAATACTACAGTTAAACTATGTATGTATATCCTACACCCGCTTCAGATCAGGAGTGAAGGAAATGACACAATGGGACAATTAAATGATATAAGTCTTCCCTTCCCTGCCTTATGTCTCTTTCTCCTCTGTGTTCTTTCTCGTATTTCTTTTCTTTGCCACACTCTGCCTCGTCTTTTTTTTCCTTTTCTCCATCTGTCCACCTATGGCCAACGTCCCTTCTCCTATATGAGTCTTGGTGAGCGACAGCAGCCTTTTAGCAGGAAAGGAGTTAATAGCTTTGCTGATGGCTGTGTAATGTCTTTGGGCTAATAGCCTTGGCCAGGCTGATGTAACCATGGACTAATAGCGTGAATGACAGATAGCCTACTGCTTTCAGACTCACATTCTGTATCAAGAATAGATAGATAGTCTCAGGGGCCAACAATAGGAAGTCAGGTCCCCTGATAAGCAATAACACCCAGGGGAGCCATCGTTATTGTGATTAAACATGAAGATGAAGGTGATCTAAGGGGGTAAAATGTACAGCCGAGAGAGATAAAAGTAATTAAAATCTTAACACTGTGGCACAAGAGTTGCACGCAACCAACCAGCATGGAAGATTCACACTACTTTTTGCATTTTTTTTTCAAATCATTAACTGCAAATTAACATTTCCTTTCAATTTAAAACACAACCACAACTATTTGTTTTTTTTATGGTAATGAGTTATGTTGTCTCTTTGTCACGTTACATCTTACGTCTGCTGGTGGTTTGTGTGTGTATGTGTGTGTATAAACCACACTACCTTGGGGTATTAATAAAGTTACCTTGACCTTCCCTTAGCATACTGCTGGCCAATTTTCCAAAAAACAACCATATCTTTCAGTGAGATTTCTACCTCTGTGTGCTGTTGGTTTCAGTTCACTCTAGCGTGAGATGTAAAATTAGCCCGCAACATAAAACTACTTCATAGTTATCATTGCATAGCAATGTTTTTTGTGAGGACTTTGAAAGAGATAAAAGATAAAGATAAACCTTTATTGCCCTATAGGAGAAATCATCTTAGGCATTGGAGAGAAACAAATGGCGCGACATCGACAACATACAGTTAACACCATAGAAAACATTATCATACATTATCTCATCCAATGCTTCGATGAATATCTAATAAACCTTACACAACAACCCCCTACCTTTCTTGTAATCACAGAAGAGAAGAGAACTGACAACAAGTTTCCCTTCGTATTGCACATTTGATAATGATTGACATTGCCCGTAACTCATGCTGTGATAAATAAACATCTGTATTGCACAAAGCTTCTCTCTTGGTGAGGAATCAAACAAACCTACACTTTAGCTAGACAGACAATATTATCTAAGTTTGCAACTTTCTGCTCTTTAAAAATGAATCAACACCACGGCCCAGTAGAAATATCGAGGAATACACAGTGCACAATTACATCCCATGCTAGTGTTAGGGTCAAATAAGGCTGTGGTACTAGGTACGTATATTGCATGATGCAGTACACTTAGAAATATTACTTTTTTTTCTTCTTTCTTTCTCTTTCTTTCTTTCTTCTTTTCTTCTTCTTCTTTCAGGTGATGGACTTTTTTTGCTAATTGTTAATACGTCCAACATCGGTGTTTTGGTCGCGCCGTGCACACACTACCTAAACCACGTCTGTAGTGCTGAACGCCCTCACCGTGGCTGATTGGTTCGCTTCATGCTGTTTGGACACAAACGCTTCATGTGAAGCCCAACCAGATGGATTTTCAACAACGTGCAATCCCACCATTGCGTTGATTCTCTCGGTGATATCTTGAACCAGCTACTGTGCAAAGTAGGATGGAGCCCCACCAACCCCAACGTCGGAACAAGGGGGAACTTTGTGATTGATGAGTGATGCAGGAGATTGAGTTTGCCGCAAACTACCGACCAGCAGTAAGGTTCTGTTCTCAACAGTCAGAACAAGAAGATGCAGTAAACAAATATTCCCTATTGGAAAGACATAGTAGAGTATGGCATCCTGATCAGAGAAGGAAGTCACATTCCTCTGTGGGTAGTCATTCGATGGTCTTGTTCTTTGTATTAATAGTGCGCTCCAGCCACAAGTGTATTATTCTTACATACATGTTTATATATTTGTACTACATCCCCTTTTCTTTTTTACTATACTATTATATTTCTCTACATTAACCGTCCCATAGTAGTTCTCATGCGTAAAGATGTTCAAATAAAAACTTTTCAAAAAGGCAAAACATGTTGTTTAAATTGTCCAATCCACATCTGTCGATAGGGTGGTGAAAAATATGGTGTAAGCGGAAAATCATTCAAAGACCTGAATGAGTTCTGAAACTCCTCCTCAAGAGAGTGTACACAAGCCATTTCATTTCACATTCGGAACTGGTATCCCTTTTACACACTAGCTAGTTTTCCAAGACAAGGGCCAGGTGGAAAGCTTCCTCCTGGGTACGTTGACCTGGCACACATGACCTGAAATCAAGATCAGACTGATGGATCAGATTCGGCTATGTTGGTGTGAAATGCATGTCTGGAGCATATAAGCAGGTGTTTTGGAGTAAAAATGTATGTACAGTGTTACGTAGTGTAAATACAAATAAGGTGCTCGTTAAAAAGATGTTACGTTCCAATTACTATTCAGAGACCTATGACAATGTTCATGAGTTACATTCGGTAAATTTTTTGTGAAAAGCTAGGCTATATGTTCTTTCGAATTAAATTATTATAGTAGTAATGTTATGTAGTCTTAATTCATGGGAGGAAGGTTTATAAAGGACCCAATGTAACCATAGTCCTGACAGATAGTCTAGCTAGCGGTCTGGATTTACCATGCGAGATCTGAGACCAGGGAACCATAGTCCTCAGATGGACAGAAGTCTAGCTAGCTGTCTGGATTCACCCTGCAGAGAATCTGAGGACCAGGTTACCATAGTCCTCAGATTGGACAGATAGTCTAGCTAGCTGTCTGATTTACCCTGCAGAGATCTGAGGACCAGGTAACCAAGTCCTCAGATTGGACAGATAGTCTAGCTAGCGTCCTGGATTTACCTGCAGAGATCGAGGACAGTAACCATAGTCCTCAGATTGGACATTAGTCTAGCTAGCTGTCTGGATTACCCTGCAGGATCTGAGGACCAGGTAACCATAGGCTCAGATGGGACAGATAGTCTAGCAAGCTGTAAATGTAAATGGGCTGTACTACTCAACTAATCAATCAACACCAAATACTCAAAGCGCTTTACATCATACAGGTACATCACCATTCACACACAGGGTGAGGCTGCCGTACAAGGTTCCAATGCTCATCAGATAAACATTCACATATCCAATGCGCAGCACTGGAGGCACGGGGGTTCAGTGGCTTGCCCAAGGACACTTCGACATGGGACTGCAGGGCCAAGGGATCGAACCACCAACCTTCCGATTGGCAGGCAACCGCTCTACCCATGAGCACAGCCACCCCCAGCTGTCGGATTACCCTGCAGAGATCTGAGGACCAGGTAACCATAGTCTCAGATTGGAAAGATAGGCTAGCTAGTGTCGGATTTTACCCTGCAGAGATCGAGGACCAGGGAACCATAGTCTCCAGATTGGACAGTAGTCTAGTAGCTGTCTGGATTTACCCTGCAAGATTGAGGACCAGGTAACCATAGTCCTCAGATTGGACAGATAGTGTACTAGCTGTCTGGATTTACCCTGCAGAGATCTGAGGACCAGGAACCATAGTCCTCTGAGGACAGATAGTCTAGCTAGCTGTCTGGATTTACCCTGCAGAGACCTGAGAAACGGTCACCATAGTCCCAGAATTGGACAATAGTCTAGCTAGCTGTCTGGATTTACCCTGCAGAGATCGAGGAGCCAGGTAACCATAGTCCTCAGATTGGACAGATAGTCTAGATAGCTGTTGGATTACCCTGCAGAGACCTGAGAACCAGGTCACCATAGTCCTCAGACATTGGCCAGATAGTTAGTCTAGCTAGCTGTCTGGATTTACCCTGCAGAGATCTGAGGACCAGGTAACCATAGAAATCAGAAATTCACCTGAGTTTAGAATGCCAACACAAAGAAAGCGGAAGGTACTCAACATCCGGCCAAAAATGAGCAAAATCTGTCGGAACCTCAAGGGAACTATCCTGAAAATGGAATGCCATCTATATAGACTAGGTAACTTGTAATTGGTAACTATGACATTTCCAAAGTAACCTTCCCAACATTACCCATAAGCAGGTGGAACCCAAATGTAAACACATCTATATGTTTCAATACGGTGACATTCCAGTGAAGGATGCCTGGATGGAATTGCCTTCTATATGGGAAGCACCTGGATCATCAGAGCAAATTGTTTCCAAGTCCTATGAAAGAGGTAATCCGAATCTTTTTTGAGACTGTTAGTATAGTTTAAAAAAAATTCCATCTGTCCACGAATGAGGTAGCCTAAAAGCATAGAAGAGGAAGATCGATGGAATGTGGTGCGTTGGAAGAATCTGTGATGAGAGGAAGCTTTTACAGGGATGACTTTTTCATCTTAAGCTGCAATTGGAAGGTCATCCGGTGGCATGATGTAGAAGAGCGGAGGCCAGGCGAAGCGATGAAGAGCTAAGCGACCCGCAGAGGCAGAGCCACTTGATAGAGACACACCATTACGGTGACATACAGTCATTAGCCAGCTCAGCGCTTTGCTGCCAGCTCAATATGTGCTGTAGCAGTTAGCATTCAGCTCGCGTTAATGGGGTAATTCCCATTCAGCTGGGATAGCGGGCATATGAGCCATGTGTCACATCTATAGTCGGCTAGTGTAGCAGCCATGCAATAATTTCTCCACTCACTCCTGCATTAAATGACACTCAATCTTTGCCAAGAACGCGCCTCCGCTCCTCCATTTTCCTCTCGGCTCTAAATCACACCT
Source organism: Etheostoma spectabile (assembly GCF_008692095.1). NCBI lineage: Eukaryota > Metazoa > Chordata > Actinopteri > Perciformes > Percidae > Etheostoma > Etheostoma spectabile. Next base: position 279,315 of record NC_045747.1, on the reverse strand, counting down.
CACTGTCTCTATTACATACCTCAACTGCTCTCTAAATCTCTTTCCCCTCTACGTTCTTCTTTTTCTCCTCTACTTTACTGGATCCCACTTTTCTCTTGTGTGCCATAAACACTTTTCTAACTTTTTGTCTTTGCGGCAGGCTGAAACAGGCTTGGGTTTGACAATGTTGACAACGTAAGAATTAGAATTAGAAAACACTTTGTCGTGAGATTTTAAGAATACACACACCGACCTTTTCATATCCGTGCATCCCAAATTATTTTGACCGAATGTGAATGTAAAAATATTGTGACAAATCATCCACCTGCACCCACCCAAATTAAGGTTTTTCCCTCCCCTATACCCTGTAAGATATTACTTTTATAATAATCAGTTACAAATATATCAGTTGCAGTGTGCAATTTGTGAAAAGGGGATTTCTGATCATGCACAACAACAAACTACCATGGGTATAGTGCCCCTCAGCCAGCCCCGCCAAAACGTACGTACTTGTTTCTGAAATGTAATAACAAATGCAAATGAACTTCTTATTTTACTTCTGAAATAACACACAATGTTCTGCACGTGGCCTAGCTAGGCCTACTGTAGGTTTGGTGTATACATGTAATATGTTAAAGGAGAATTTAATTTTGGTGGGGGGGTGGATACATTTTGTCTCCACTAAAAATACAAAATAATTCAGCAGAGTCAGGTAGACCAGAAAGAGGGAAATCCCAAGCATCCCCCCTGGAAAATCGTACCCTCAGCTGTATCACGGAGTGAGAAGGCAGTATCGTGACACACCCCTTCCAACTCCAGAGTTATCCTTCCCGTCCAGATCCAATGCTACCACATCTTTAACTTATTAGTAGTCCTTTTGGTGCCTTGTTCCTGTTTTGTCTAGTAAATTTAGCTAACTGTACACACGGCTAAAAGCAAAAGAGGGGGCACCGGTAACGCTAACGGAGGTGTAGCAAATGTTACTGACTGTGGATGTGTCCCCGGGCTGGGACTGTAATGATAGTGGAAGGCTGCTAGCTGGCTGGGGGCTGAGTGTGGATGTGTCCCCGGGGCTGTAATGATAGTGGATG
>NC_045747.1:275225-278220 GCF_008692095.1 Etheostoma spectabile | reverse complement strand
TGTTTGCTAGCTGGCTGGGGGCTGACTGTGGATTGTCCCGGGCCGGGCTGTAATGATAGTGACATGGTTGCTAGCTGGATGGGGGCTGAAAGTGGATGTGTCCCGGGGCTGTAATGATAGTGGATGGCTGCTAGCTGGCTGGGGGCTGACTGTTGATAAGTCCAGATAATGATGTGGGCTTGTAGATCACTGGCAGTCTTTCTGGGAGACCTGGTCTGATTGCGGAGAGACGGCATTCTCCCATTGGATGGAGCAGCTCTCATTTCTAGAATCTTGACAACTTTATAGTGGACCTATTCTTGACAATCCAGAGTTCGGACCAGTCTACACACTCTCTGCTCCTTATTCCAGGAGTTAACTATAAAACCCATGGTGACGGTGTCTGCCCCCCAACCACTGAAATTATTTAAATCAAAGTAAACAGAAGAGGAGCTGTGCATGAAAACCTCATAAAAATTAAACACAATGCAATAGTGCAAAAGAATAGGAATAAATGTGGACTCTTAACATCAATCTCTCTCTTCTAAAGGGTGTACTAGTAATGAAATTGATATCAGATTCTAATATGATCTATTCTGTCTTACTGAAACCTGGCTGGGTGATGGGAATATGTTAGTCTATAATGAATCCACCCCCCCAGTCTATTAATACTCACATCCTCGAGGCCAGGCCGAGGTGGAGTTACAGCCATCTTGATTCTAGTCTAATCAGCTCTAGACCATAAACTGAATTAAACTCATTTGAAAGTCTGTTCTTGTCTTTCATTTCACTATTTGTATAGTGTACCAGCACCTGGTCCAACTCTGAACCAGTTCTATTTGTATAGTTACCGAGCACTGGGTCCATACTCGATTCTTATCTGAATTTGCAGAGTTTTGTCAACTTTAGTGCTAAAAACGGACAAAGGTTATTATTGTAGGGGATTTTAATATGGTGGCCGATGAGATGATAGCCTTAGCACGGTTTATCTCTCTATTGATCTATTGGCTTCTCTCAAAGTGTACTAAAACCGACTCACCGTTTAACCACACCCTCGATCTTGTTTGGTATAGGTGTTGAAATTGAACATTATAGTGTTCCCACAGAATCCTTCCTATCTGACCACTGTTGATAACTTTGAGTTTATACTGCTGAACTACACGCCGTAGCAAAACATCCTATACAAGATGTCTATCTGATAGTGCTGTAGCTAAATTAAGGATGCGAATCCGTTAGCATTAATTCATTACCAAGTCCCAAAGTAACGGAGGACTCCTATCTCTATTGTCCCTCCCAAATCCATCATTTTGTTGTAGTTGCAGCAGACTCGCTGCGACGACCACTCGGTCTTTCTGTTGCCCCTCTAAGATAAAAAAAAAACCAAGAAGGTTGCCATGGAACACTGAACACTCGCAAATTAAAAAAACCCACGGAAACTTGGAGAAGATTTGCATTCCACCAAACGGGAAAATTCTCCTTTACATCTGGCAGATGCTTAAAACGTATAGGAATGCCCTGCCGTATGCCAGAGCAGCGTACTCTCTCATTGATAGCGGAAAAACTAGGAACAACCCCAGGTTTCTTTTCAGCTCTGTAGCCAGCTAAAGAAGGTCACACCTTCTCTACTGAGCCAAGTAGTCCAGGCTCTTAGTAGTAACCACTTATGAGATTCTTCATATGATAAAATTATAACTATTAGAATCAACAGTTCCAAAGACTGCTTTAACTGGCTATCTAAACCTCAGGACCTTAGGAAACAGCTGTAACAACCGATACATGTTTAGACGCTATTGCGTTCACTTGATCTTTATTCAATTCATATTCATTATTTCCTTCATCCCACTCCAACCTGCCCTCTGTAGATCCCATACCCGACTAGCTTCATCTAAAACCATCAACCTGCCTCTTAGGACCCTATCCAAACTAGCTTCATCAACAACCCATCAACCTGCTCTGAACCCATCCCGACTAGGCTTCAATCCAAACCATCAAACTGCTCTTAGACACCCATCCCAACTAGGCTCATCTAAACATCAAACCTGCCTTCTTACGACCCCATCCGACTAGATACTCAAATAGACGTTTAATCCTGTCAACACTCTCTCCTGATATACCATTTGTCTTTATGTAACAGGGCATGTACACAGCCACTTCAAGTAGCGTTGTAATAAAACACGCATAGCTTGTGAGGCCACAGCTTAGTTGTGTTTTCAGTACGGATTAGAGTTCATCATAGCCACGAACGGCACTTGTGAAAATAACTAAGTGACCCCTATTGCATCAGAAAACGAAGCTTTTCGTACTGGTGTATAGAATCGTTAGCTGCTGCTATACATTAACCAGCTGTTCACTTATATATATGCTTCCTTTAGGCCAAGTATTAGAAGAAACAATCTCCCATAAACTTTCTTTACTTATGCAGATATGATACGTCAGTGTTATAGTCTGTCATCAAGCCGGAGAATAAATTCCAGGTTATCCTAAACTTCCAAACGTGCCTTCAGGATATTAAACTGATGACCTGTATCTTTCTTAACGTTGAAACTCAGATAAAACTTGAAGTAGTTATTGCTCTGGGAACCCAACCACCTCACGTTGGCAGTTATCCAAATATATAGTACTCTGGATGGCATCACCCTGGCTCAGACCACCTGGCCTCCGATCCCAGCCACCCTGACATCACACACCGCCCCATTCGGCCTCCAGCATGTCACACCTTTGCCTCAGACCTCCCTTGGCCTCAAGCCCTACCTGGCCTCGCAACACCTTCCCTGGCCTCCCAGCACCACATTCCAGACATGGCCCCAGCACCACCCTGGACTCCAGCCCACCTGGCCTCCAGCACCACCCGGTCCCGACTGTAAGAATCTTTGGAGTCATCTTTGATAGGCCTGTCCTTCCCCGGGGCTGTAATGATAGTGGATGGCTGCTAGCTGGCTGGGGGCTGACTGTTGATAAGTCCAGATAATGATGTGGGCTTTGTAGATCACTGGCAGTCTTTCTGGGGAAGACCTGG
>NC_045747.1:274581-275213 GCF_008692095.1 Etheostoma spectabile | reverse complement strand
AGACGGCATTCATCCCACTTGGGATGGAGCAGCTCTCATTTCTAGAAATCTTGACAAGCTTATTAGTGGACCTGATCCTTGACAATCCAGAGTTCGGACCAGTCTAACACACTTCTCTGCTCCTTTATTCCAGGAGTTAACTAGTAAAAACCCCATGGTGACGGTGTCTGCCCCCCAACCACTGAAATTATTTAAATCAAAGGTAAACAGAAGAGGAGCTGTGCATGAAAACCTCATAAAAAATTAAACCACAAGTGCATAGTGCAAAAGAATAGGAGAATTAATGTGGACTCTTAAACATCAGATCTCTCTTCTAAAGGGGTACTAGTAAGAGATATTGATCAAGATTCTAATATGACTCTATCTGTCTGTCTGAACCTGGCTGGGTGATGGAGAATATGTTAGTCTATGAAATTCCACACCCCCATCTCTTTAATACTCACATTCCTCGAGGCACAGGCCGAGGAGGTGGAGTTACAGCCATCTTGGATTCTAGTCTAATCAGCTCTAGACCTAAACTGAATTATAACTCATTTGAAAGTCTTGTTCTTAGTCTTTCATTTCACTATTTGTAATAGTGTACCGAGCACCTGGTCCAGACTCTGAACCAGTTCTATTTGTTATAGTGTACC
>NC_045747.1:273867-273992 GCF_008692095.1 Etheostoma spectabile | reverse complement strand
GCTATTAGTCCCTCCCAAATCCATCATTTTGTTGATAGTGCAGCAGACTCGCTGCGAACGACACTCGGCTCTGTTGCCCCTCTAAAAAAGAAGATAATAAAACAAAGAAGGTTAGCTCCATGGTA
>NC_045747.1:273728-273857 GCF_008692095.1 Etheostoma spectabile | reverse complement strand
ACTCGCAAATTAAAGCAAATATCACGGAAACTTGAGAAGATTTGGCATTCCACCAAACTGGAAAATTCTCCTTTAATCTGGCAAGATAGTCTTAAAACGTATAGGAAGGCCCTCCGTAATGCCAGAGCA
>NC_045747.1:272893-273004 GCF_008692095.1 Etheostoma spectabile | reverse complement strand
ACTAGGCTTCATCTAAACCATCAACCTGCCTCTTAGACCCCATCCCGACTAGGCTACTCAAAGAAGTTTTATCCTTAGTCAACACTTCTCTACTAGATATAACCAATTTGT
>NC_045747.1:272775-272883 GCF_008692095.1 Etheostoma spectabile | reverse complement strand
AGGCTATGTACCACAGCACTTTAAAGTAGCTGTAATAAAACAAGCATAGATTTGAGGCACAGCTTATTTGAGGATTTTCAGTCAGGATTTAGAGTTCATCATAGCACA
>NC_045747.1:272539-272765 GCF_008692095.1 Etheostoma spectabile | reverse complement strand
CTTGTGAAAATTACTAATGACCTCCTAATTGCATCAGACGAAGGACTTTATCTCTGTACTGGTGTTATTAGATCTTAGTGCTGCATTTGATACCATTGACCATGTTCACTTTATATATATGCTTCCTTTAGGCAATATTATTAGAAAACACTCCATAAACTTTCTTTCTTATGCAGATGATACTCAGTTATATCTGTCGATCAAGCCGGATGAAACTAATCAGTTA
>NC_045747.1:270273-272514 GCF_008692095.1 Etheostoma spectabile | reverse complement strand
GCCCTTCTCTCCAAAACATACCTTTGCCTCCTTTTACTATGAGTTCAAAGTTTACTTTAACCTCACGTCCAAGGACTTGTTCCCACAAGCATCAGGCTGTATGTATGTTCATGTGGTTTTGTGGTAGGACGTAGAACGAGGTTTTCTTCTGATGACTCTTCCATGAAGACCTCTGTACGATGATCTCTTTATAGTGGACTGGTGTAGACAAACTCCAGTTTCCAGGTCTTCTGGATGGTCGGGGGAGTCTAAGGGGGTCAGGACTTACTTTTCTCCTTCCTGCGAGCTGTTGTCGCTATTGTTCTTGGTCTTCCAGATCTTTAATCAACTGCTTCCTGATGACGGCCATTTCTTATTCCATCCAACAGAGGATATGGATGCTGAAAAACACTTTGCTATCTTTCTTCTCGCATATCCGCTTGTGAGCGTCAAATATTTCAATTTCACGCGGAAAAAAGTTAGGACGTAATACGCATCATTAATAGAGGAAATAGGAAAACCCCAGGGGGTTCAGCACTGTAGCCAGGCTAACGAAGGTCACAGCTCTAATGAAAACCAGATACATGTTTCTAGACTGTTTTGCTTATCTGATCTTTAGCAATTTTAATTCAATTATTTTTCATTCTAAACCATCACCTGCATTTAGACCCTAGCAGAATTAGGTTCATAGAAAACATCAACCTGCCTCTTAGACCCCATCCAACGAGGCTTCATCTAACCATCAAACCTGCCTCTTAGGACCCCATCCCGGCTAGGCTTTCATCGCAAACCTCAACCTGCCTCTTAGACCCATCCCGACTAGGCTTCATCTAACCAAACCTGCCTCTTAGACACCATCCCAAATAGGCTCATCTTAAACCATTAACCTGCTCTTAGGAACCCCATCACGACTAGGCTCATCTAAAACCAACACACCATCAAAATGCCTCTTAGAACCATCCCAATAGATTCATCTTAAAACCATCAACCTGCCCTAGACCCATCCGGACTAGGCTCATCTAACCCATCAACCTGCCTCTTAGACCCAATCCCAACTAGGCTTTTCAAGAATCTAAACCACAACCTGCCTCTTGACCCATCCCGACTTGGCGCATCCTAACCATCAACCTGCCTCTTTAGACCCAGCCCAACTAGGCCATTCTTAAACATCAACCTTGCTATTCGACCCATCCAAACTCGGCTATAATGACGTTTGACCTTAGTCAACAATTTCTAATGAGATATAACCAATTGTTCTTTAGTAACGTATGTACCACAGAACTTTAAAGTAGCTGTAATTAAACTTCTTCTAAAAAAGCCAACATTGATCCAGATGGTTTAAGCAACTATAGACCTATATCCAACCTGGACCAGATTTGTAGCAAATATCGACCTATATCCAACCTTGATCCAGATGTTTTAGCCAAACTATAGACCTATATCCACCTTGTCCAGATGTTTTAGCCAACTTGACCTACTGTATAGCAACCTTCCATTTCTCTCTAAGCTTTTGAGGAAACAGTGCCAACAGCTGTGTGACTTTCTGCATAGCAACGGCTTATTTGATGGGTCATTCAGGATGTAGAGTTCATCCTGAACAGAGACAGCACTTGTGAAAAATTACTAATGACCTCCTAATTGCCATCAGGAAAACGGAGCTATCTCTGTAACTTGGTGATTAGATCTTGCGCTTGCATTTGATACCTTGACCATCCTATCTTATTACAGAGATGTGGAACATTTAATTGGCATTAAAGGGACTGCTCTAAGTGGTAAGTCTATTTCTCAGAACTCGGTTCTCAGTTTGTCAGGTTAAAGATGAATCTTGGCACGCCAAAGTTAGTCATGGTAGTCCCACAAGGATCTGTGCTCGGGGGTCCACCTGTTCAATTTATAATGATTCCTTAGGCAGATTATTAGGAAAAACACTCCATAACTTTCATTGTTATGCAGATTGATACTCACTTATATGCTGTCGATCAAGCGGATTATGAAACTAATCAGTTGCTAAAACTTCAAACGTGCCTTCAGGAACAGGCGACTCCAGCCACCCTGGCCGCCAGCACCACTCCTGGCCTGCGCTCCAGCACCTGGCCCCAGCACCACTGTGAAGAATCTTGGAGTCATCTTTGATCAGGACATGTCCTTTAATTCCCACAAAAAAGTAAATTTCAAGGATCGGCTTTTTTCACCTACGTAATATTGCAAAAATCAGGAATATCCTGTCTCAAAATGATGCAGAAAAACTAGTCCATGCATTTG
>NC_045747.1:270163-270263 GCF_008692095.1 Etheostoma spectabile | reverse complement strand
GTTGGATTACTGCAATTCTTTATTATCAGGCTCCTCGAAAAAATCCATAAAGACTCTTTAGCTGATCCAGAATGCTGCAGCACGTGTTCTGACAGGAACC
>NC_045747.1:270005-270153 GCF_008692095.1 Etheostoma spectabile | reverse complement strand
ATCACATCTCTCCTGTTTTAGCTTCTCTGCATTGGCTTCCTGTAAAATCTAGAATACAGTTTAAAATCCTTCTCCTGACCTACAAAGCTTTTCATGGTCAGGCACCATCTTATCTTAAAGAGCTCATAGTACCTTACAACCCTGGGAG
>NC_045747.1:269642-269920 GCF_008692095.1 Etheostoma spectabile | reverse complement strand
GCTCCTCTCCTGTGGAACCAGGTTCCAGTTTGGGTTCGGGAGGCAGACACTGTCTCCATATTTAAGAGTATGCTTAAGACTTTTCTCTTTGATAAAGCTTATAGTTAGGGCTGGCCCAGGAGAGTCCTGAACCATCCCTTAGTTACGTCGCTATAGGCAAAGATATAACTGTTGTAGTGATTAAGCACTATATAAATAAAATTGAATTCTCTCTCTCTCACACACCCACCTCCTCTAGACAGAGGGATGGATATCTCTCTCTCTCTCTCTCTCTCTCT
>NC_045747.1:268038-269617 GCF_008692095.1 Etheostoma spectabile | reverse complement strand
CCTGATCCAGAATGCTGCAGCACTGTTCTGAAGGAACCCGACAACGAGATCACATCTCTCTGTTTTAGCTTCTCGCATTGGCTCCTGTAAAATCTAGAATACAGTTTAAATCCTTCTCCTGACCAAAGCTTTTCATGGTCAGGCACCATATCTTATCTTAAGAGCTCATATACCTTACAACCCTGGGAGAGCACTACGCCCCAGGATGCAGGGTTACTGGTGGTTCCTGAGTCTCTAAAAAGTAGAACGGGAGCCAGAGCGTCAGGTTATCAGGCCTCTCCTGTGGAACAGGTTCCAGTTTGGGTTCGGGAGGCAGGACACTCGTCTCCATATTAAGAGTATGTTAGAACTTTTTCTTTGATAAGCTTATAGTTAGGGCTGGCCCAGGAGAGTCCTGAACCATCCCTTGTTACGTAGCTTAGGCAAAGGTAGAAAACTGTTGTAGTGATTAAGCACTATATAAATAAAATTGAATTCTCTCTCTCTCACCACCCACCTCCTCTAGACAGAGGGATGGATATTCACTATCTCTCTCTCTCTCTCTCTTCCCACCTCCTCTAGACAGAGGGATGGTTTATGTCTCTCTCTCTCTCACACCACCCTCCTCTAGAGAAGGGATGGATATCTCCTCCTCTCTTCTCTCTCTCACCACTCCTCTAGACAGAGAGGATGGTTTGTTTCTCTCTCTCTCCACACCCCTCTCAGACAGAGGGGATGGATATCTCTCTCCTCTCACACACACCTCTTCTAGACAGAGGGATGGTATCATCTCTCTCTCTCTTCACACCCACCCTCTAGACAGAGGGATGGTATCTCTCTCTCTCTCTATCACACCCACCTCTTCTAGACAGAGGGATGAATCTCTCTCTCTTCTCTTCTCTCAAACACCTCTTCTAGAAAGAGGGATGGATATCTCTCTCTCTCTCTCCTCTTCTCACACCCCACCTTCTTCAGACAGAGGGATGGATATCTCTCTCTCTCTCCACACCAACCTCTTCTAGACCGAGGGATGAATCTCTCTCTCTCTCTCTCTCACCCCCCCTCTTCTACGACAGAGGGATGGATATCTCTCTCTCTCTCACACACACCTCTTCTAGAACGAGGGATGGATATCCTCTCTCTCTCACACCACCTCTTCTAGACAGAGGGATGGGATATCCTCTCTCTCTCACCACCATCTTCTAGACAGAGGGATGGATATTCTTCTCTCTCTCTCCACACCCACCTCTTTAGACAGAGGGATGATATCCCTTCTCCTCTCTTCACACCACCTCTTCTAGACAGAGGGATGAATCTCTCTTCTTTCCCACTCCTCTAGACAGAGGGAGATCTCCTCTCTCTCTCTCTCTTCTCATCTCCTCTAGACAGAGGGATGGATATCTCTCTCTCTCTCTCTCTCACCCACCTCCTCCAGACAGAGGGATCTCTCTCTCTCTCTCTCTCTCTCTCTCTCTTCCCGGAGGCTTGCTCCAACCTAAGTCAAATTCCTCGTATGTCTGTCATACCTGGCGAATAAAGCTAATTCTGATTCTGATTCTGATCTCCTCTAGACAGAGGGATGGGATCAGGTTGGGGAGAG
>NC_045747.1:267870-268028 GCF_008692095.1 Etheostoma spectabile | reverse complement strand
ACCAGGCTCCTCTCTTTACCCTGTCTCTCTTAGTTATGCTTTAATAGTTTTAGACAGCTGGGGGACTTCCTTTGACACACCGAGTTCCTCTCACGTCTATCTTTCTATCTTTCCATTTATGTGCATCCATGTCCCAGAAATGTTTGTTACTAACCTAG
>NC_045747.1:267761-267860 GCF_008692095.1 Etheostoma spectabile | reverse complement strand
AGTTACTAACCTAGTTACTAACCTAGCTCTGGGGAGTCATTCCCCAGAGACCTTATGTTCTTTTTCGCCCAGCATGTTTCCTCGGATCAGGGAGGCTCC
>NC_045747.1:267544-267751 GCF_008692095.1 Etheostoma spectabile | reverse complement strand
TTGCAGCAGTCGCCATGGTCCCGCTACACGTCCTGCAATGCCATGTTACATCCTGCTACGCTTTGCGGTGCCCTGCTATGTCCTGCTGTGCCTTGTTACACTGCACTGTACCTGCTATGCTACAAAGAACTACTACAAACTACTATTTTTTGTGACTGTTGTTGCCACTCTTCATTTTAACCCCAACCGGTTGTCAGACACCGCCTA
>NC_045747.1:267370-267534 GCF_008692095.1 Etheostoma spectabile | reverse complement strand
AGCCTGGGTCTGGGCCTGGGTCTGGGTCTGGGTCTGGGTCTTTCAGCGGTTTCTGCCTAAAAGGAGTTTTTCCTTGCCACTGTCGCACTGTTGCTTGCTCGGGAGCAAACTACTAGAACTGTTGGGTCCTTGTAAATTCTGGAGTGTGGTCTAGACCTACTCTA
>NC_045747.1:263378-267358 GCF_008692095.1 Etheostoma spectabile | reverse complement strand
CTTGAGATAACTCTTGTTATGAATTGATACTATAAATAAAATTGAATTGAATTGACTGAAGCCTTGCAGCGCCGGGAGACTGAGGTAAAAGACACATGTGTGCTAGCTAGCTTAATTCCCATTAGATTAGTCATCTATCTATAGAGTTAACATTACTCGTGAACTTGTGGGTTAGCCCAGAGTTGTTACCGTTGTCAAAACAATTATAGTAAAAATAACTGAGCGTGCTGAACGATATCGCAATCTTACTTTAGCCACCAAGAATTAAATTAGCATTAGCTACTTGTCAACCAGCACCTTTACAGTAGGAATCAAAGGACTTTTCCTCTTTGGTCCCCATACAGGTTGGGAGGGGAATTGTCCATTAATGTTACCATTACTGTTATTCTTATGTCTCATTCCAACGAGTTAAAGAACCACTGAAACAATTTTGGAAAGATTATTTTAAGGTACAATAGAGTCTTTGGAGATCGATCAACATTGAAATCAGTAAATTTCATTAAATAAGTTCTCTGTATTGCTGTGTTGCAAAGTGGGATGTAATCAATGACAAAACAATGCCATGTGGTAGAAAAATGTTGCATTATGTTTACTGAGGAACCCCCCCCCCAAAAAAGAGTCAAGGTTTGTATCGAATCTTGGGTCAAACATTGTGATACGAAACGAACCATGTGTTTGGTGTGTCATGGCCCTATTAGCCACTATTCCATGTCAGCTGGTTTCTTAACAAGGTAGCTAAGCTGCTCTAAAACCATTGGAATGACTAATTTAAATGTTGGCAAACGCAGTGGCAGAGTATTTTTCTCCCACTTTTTTTTTTGTCAATCCATGAATACAAAATCATCAAAAAATACAAAAATAAACTAAAATACAGCCATAAACCTTTTGATTACAATGCTTAAGTTTAACACTGCGCTGGAGACACTAGAAAGAAACGTGAGTGGTGGTGCCTGCTGGTGTCCTAGCATTAATAATAATAATAATAATAATACATTTTATTTAACAGCGCCTTTCTAACACTCAAGGACGCTTTACAGAGAATAAGAGACAGATACAGGGAACATAAAAGTGTAAGTAGTAATAACAAAACAAATAAAACAAAAAACAAAACAAACAAACAAAACAAAACAGGACCAGTGTATTTACAGATAAGCGAGCTGGAACAGATGGGTTTTTAGTCTAGTTTTGAACAGAGGGAGAGAGTTGATGTTGCGGAGGTCGGGTGGGAGTGAGTTCCAGAGCTGGGGAGCAGAGCGGCTGAAGGCTCTGGTCCCCACGGTGATGAGTCGAGCATGGGGGACAGTGAGGTGGATGGAGGAGGAAGATCTGAGGAAGAGCATTGAAGTCCACTGATGTATTTTGCATGTTTGTTGAAAGATACATAGAAACAAAGACATTTTTTTGGGAAGTCAAGGGCAGTTATTTTATTATCGGTATATACCTGAATAAAGTCTTGTGGGTTGTCAGGGACTAAGCAGTAAAGCAATGAGGAAAACAGGATTTTTTGTTGAAAAGTGGGTTTTTATTCACCGAAACCCTACAAAAACGCTAACCAAGAACTTAATATCTAGGCCTAGAAAAAAAGACACAGTATAACTTAATCCCAAATTAGCAACAACAAAACAAGCTATGAAGTCAACAAACTGACCAGCTTCAATGAGACAAAGGGGGTAATGCAACCAAATTACACACATGGGGGAAAACCAAGATGGACATAATTGCAACTAATATAAATAAACCCAACCTAAACCTAAATCCCCCCTCCAGTATGGTAGCCAATGGTACGGCCTAATTGGCAGGCCATAGTGTGTTCTTTCACCCTTGGCCATGCATTTTGTGCACCAGGAAGGACCATTGCTGGCTGTTGTAATCTGTGTGGCCTAGGACATCACATGTGTCTATCACTGACTTTTGGTTTTACCAGAGGGGATTTGGTATTTTAGGTTTCTCCCTGAGTGTGAATGTAGACACACCTCCAACACAGCTGTGGATCATCATGTTATCGTGATTTGTATTTAGGCACTATGTGTTGAGAAAGGTCCCTTGGACGGAAACGTACAAATACACGGTGGAATAGAAATTTTCTATCTTTTTGAAATGGATCCTAAGGGGAATTAATTCCCTGCACCACAAAGGAGACACAGCAAGTGGTGTGCTAGTTGCTGTCTACTTAAAATGTATGGTATTCACCATTAAACTTATTGGGGATTCAAGGCTTTTGGGTAATGTAGCTGAGTAGAAATTCGGACAGGGAGACTTATATCCTATACCAATCAGCTGTTTTGTGGCACTACAGTTAAACCAATCAGTATGTGCTATGTGTTCACAAGCCAATCACAGAGGGACATCCTTGCTTTAAATCTGTTCTCTGCTATGCAACTGTCAGTTGCCAGTAATCATTACTCAAGGCACCCTGGATCTTCTTCCTCCAGTCATCTTTGCTCACGATACCCTGGGTCTTCTTCCTCCAGTCTTCTTCCTCCAGTCATCTTCCCTCAAGGCCCCTGGGTCTTCTTCCTCCAGTCATCTTCCCTCAAGGCCCCCTGGGTCTTCTTCCTCAAGTCATCTTCCCTCAAGGCCCCCTGGGTCTTCTTCCTCAAGTCATCTTCCCTCAAGGCCCCCTGGGTCGTCTTCCTCCAGTCATCTTCCCTCAAGGCCCCCTGGGTCTTCTTCCTCAGTCATCTTCCTCAAGCCCGGGTCTTCTTCCTCAAGTCATCTTCCCTCAAGGCCCCCTGGGTCTTTCCTCCAGTCATTTCCTCAAGGCCCCTGGGTCTTCTTCCTCCCAATCATCTCCCTCAAGGCCCCCTGGGTCTTCTTCCTCCAGTCATCTTCCCTCAAGGCCCCCTGGGTCTTCTTCCTCCAGTCATCTTCCCTCAAGGCCCACTGGATCTTCTTCCTCCAGTCATCTTTGCTCACGGCACCCTGGGACTTCTTCCGGCTGTCCAATCCACCTGTTCCTTCTTTTCCATCTTCATGCTCCTTCACCTCACCACTGCAAGATGTCTGGGTTTCCCTAACCCTTGAAAACATATTTTATACAATGCAGTCTAATTTCCAAAGTACATTTTATATTGTTGTACATTTCATATTGTTCAATGTAGCTTACTAATAAAGTTTTGCATATCTGCAACAAAAGTCTCCTGATTGAATTGACCAGGGACAACAAATCCCAAGAAACAACTATGTTGTGGAAAGTTTGCCCATTTTTTAAATTTGTATTTGTTATTTGTAAGTCCCTTAACTCTATGGTAGTAACATACTAAACTGCTGGAACACCACTTTATTTGTGGGCGTGTGCAACACTGCTGTGTGTCAGTCAGTTATGCAGCTGTTCCCTACATCTTATCTCACTAACAGCATTCCGATTTCTTTCACTCATATGGATCACTGTACTGTTAAAATCTGTCTGATGTCTGACCTATAATTGAAGACATGTGAAGCTCATTATTCTGATGCTGTGGATACAATCCATGTGTAGATTTAGCTCTGTTCTGTTCTATTTCTTTGACTAACATGTCAGCATTCTTAATTATCAGTTGGGCTTTTACCTTGTTTGAGGCATGCCTGTGTGTCTGTTGGCCCAAACTCACCCTGTTCATCCATCTTTCTAACCCCCCTCAACTATTCATCCCCAATTCCACCTCCTCCACTTAATGTTTGGGGGTTTTCAGCTGCTGTGGACAAAAAGGCCATTTTAACAGTGTCTGTGTATGTGAAAGTTCCTTCTGCATGCGTCCATTTTGGGAGGCGAGGTGCGTCAGAGCGTGAAGGCTAGCTGTCGGTCCAAATTACGTTCAGTTGTTGGGCTCTGTGTGTGTGTGTGTCAGTGTGTGTGTGTGTGCGTGCGCCTCGGAATAGAGCCTCAGTGCTGTAAAACAAAATGAAGGAATCTCTCCTGTCTTATGCTACTCTGTCATTGCTGCCTCTTAATCACACACACACACACACACACACACACACACACACACACACACACACAC
>NC_045747.1:257788-263368 GCF_008692095.1 Etheostoma spectabile | reverse complement strand
CACACACACACACACACACACACACACACACACACACACACACACACATTTCCCATATCAGTCTCATGGGTTCCTTGCATTGCACAAGATGCATGTTTCTACTCTCATGCTTCTTCCAACTAAACACACACAGATGCACTTCAGTGCCTTTCTTACACCTCAAATGTCTTCCTGTTTTTCAGTTCCGCTGCTCAGTTTGACCTCTAGAAGCCTTTATGGGCAGCTTCCTGCTCTGTGTGTGTGTTTGTGTGTGTGTGTGTGTGTGTGTAGATTGACACACAGATCAAAAAAGCATGTTCACAAAAAACAGATCTTGGTCATCAAATGTCTTATGAATCTTGTTCCTGTGTGGTCACAAGGTTTTCCCAGCCAGTCTGCCCCCCCATGTAGTAGTGCCTTGGTCCATGTTATGTGTAGTGATGTCTGTGTATTATTGATCTGAAATTGTGTACAGTGTTGCTTTGTTTTCTTGTCTTATGGCAAACATTCCATGTGATTTCTGCTGCAACCCAATTTCCACACAGGTACAATAAACCAACTACTTCTACTGAAAACTTTTTACTCAATTGCAGCGCCATGTTAGCAAAACTGTACATTTTTAACATCAAATCCAGTGTGTGCTTGTCTGCGTTCTTTAGCTTTCCAGCCGCAGATTATCATATATTGGTTACTGAGCATCAGGCCGTCTGAAACACCGCAAGTGCATTTCCAGTTTTACAGCGTGATGCTCTCTAGGATGGAATACAGCATTTCAATCAGGATGGACATGTTGGCTGATATGCAGATAAGGGTATTGTACAGCTCAATAAAAAGTACAAAGTCTTTGGCAATCAGGCTCCATCTCTACACAAATATTTCATATGTATATATATATATATATATATATATATACAGTATATAGGGGTAGAGAACCATCAGACCCCCCTGATGGAATGTAGACACCGTTGGTGGAGACGAAGGAGCTTGAAGACCAGACCGAAGAAGGCTCTGGACCGGTCAGCTGGAGTAGAGAACTATAGGTGGAAGGGGGGGTGGAGCTGGAGTAGATGACGGGGGGGTGGAAGGTTGCACTCTGCCTGAAATGACATCTGATAGCAAAGGGAAAAACAGATTCTTAAAGCAGGGTTGTGACTCTGTGATTGGCCCTTGCCATTGTGTAACGATTCTGATTGGTTTAGTAGGACGGTGACCGCCTCCAACAGCTGATTGGAGTCAGGGGGAGCACTGAGTAAGAGTGAGATCTTCCTGAAGGATTTACACTGATATACATATCTCTCACTATTTCAAACAATCAAGAATAATACTATTAATTATGAATACAGTAACAACTTGCCCCTCATGTTGAATTATGGGCAATCATGTAATTTTGCTATTCATATGGCATTTCTCAAAATTTCTAGAACAACTGGACTCAACCAGACAGATGTTAAATTAAGCATAACCATGGAAAAAAGCTGATTAAATTGTATTAATTATTCTTTCAATAACATATCAAAACAGATATATTACATGATCAAGGTTTTTTTGTTCCTATATTATTAAACAAGAAATGTGACGGAAAGTTACGTGGGAAAAAAAGAAAAACAACAAAACAAAAAGGAGAGTTATGTTTCTTGAGAAATCAGCAATGAAAACTAAAAAAAGATGAAATAAAATAAAGAACCAGGCAGCGACGCTGCCACAGAAAAAAAAATATTATTTAGAAATAATTTTCTATAATTTGTGCAACGTTTGCATAATTTACAAGGAAATGTAGGAGCTAAAGGCTCAACAGCTGAAAGCAGGTTGGAGAGCGTTTGAGAGGACTAGCGGCGCTGCCATAGGGCTGGAGGGGCGGTGTTCTCACACCAGTCCCGTCCTCAGCCCCGTCACGCTAGGAGGCTCACCGAGCTGTCAGGAGCACTCTGGCTGAGTGGGAACTATCTCCTCATGAAAGCCTCAATTATTATTCATTTTAAGAAAGCTTTTAGGCCTACATGTTTCTTTCATTTCTCTTTTGCAATAGAGTTAGAGCTGGGCGATATGAAAAAAAACAAATATCCCGATAGATAGAATAAATCAGACGGGAAATTAACTGGATACCTCGATTATGTGGATATCCAAACACTTATGGTTTTATTCAAAGCTGATCTCTAAGAAAACAACAGAGCACTGTGCACTGTGCACCAAAATAACTTCCATGAACAAAAGATGTGGTTCAAGCAGTGCCCCTAAAAATCTCCTGCTATTGGAGGACTGTAGGCATGGCAGAGTGGACTTGCTCTTGTATTGAAAAGCTAGGCTGTGATGGCGTCTAGTGGCTGGCACTGGATACTGCAACAGGTCTGCAGTTCAGAGAGGAGAAGTACACTGTGAACTAAGTGAAAGAGGTATTCAGATGCTTTACTTAAGTAAAAGTACTAATACCACAGTGTAAAAAGACTCTGTATTGTACAAGTAAAAGTCCTGCAAAGAAAATGTTATTTAGGTAAAAACTCTATATGTATCATCAGGAAAATGTACTTAAAGTATTAAAAATAAAAGTACTTTATGCAGAAAAATCTTCACATTTTAGAAACTGGAAAAGATCCAGACAGTTCTGTCAATCAACTAAGTGTTGAATTTACTAATCATTTCAGCTGGACGTTGAGGCCATTATATTGTTGGGTAGTTTAATTTAGAATGAAACATATTTTATAAACTACATGTGTTTTGTGTGCAAACATCTTAATTTTTAGAATATAAAAAAAAAGTCAGTCAGATGAATGTAATGGAGCAAAAAGTAGAATATTTCTCTCTGAAATGTAGCGGAGTAGAAGTAGAAAGTGGCATGAAAAGAAAAGACTCAAGTAAAGTAGAAAAATGAGAGAAAATTGAGAAATGTACTTAGTTAAATTGTACAACTGAAACTTGGTCAGGCATTTAAAGTCCAACTAGAAAATAAATTTCCTGCAGAAAATGTTTGTGAATACTGAACAGCTAACTTGCTAAAGCTAAACTAAATTGCTGGCTTTAAAGGTCCCTGTTAAGAGTAGAAACTGGTTGAGCCAAAATGCAAACAAATCGAAGACCAGAATAATAGTCTAACAGGTTTATTCCAGTGTCCAATGTCAGGGATGCAATAATGAAAGAAACCAAGTCCAAAACAAATCCAAAGTAATCCAGGGTGCAGAACGTGAGTGGTACCGTGTCCGATGGGCAGGAGTGGTGGATGGCAGGAGTGAAGGTGGAAGCAGGAGTCAGGTTCACGGCAACCGGGGCAAACTAAGAACAATAAGTACAAGAGAAGCACACAAGCTAATACAAAAAGTACAGTCAAAGAGACTAACGTTGTAGTCTAAACTATGATCTGACAAGGAGTGGTAGGTTGACCGGGTATTTGAAGCAGAAGTGATTGGATCTGATGAGCTGCAGCCGGAACCTTGACTCCGGCACACCAGGCTTCACTCCTGCAATCAAGGACAGACAGAGGGGAGGAGAGCAGAAACAACCAGCAGCAGACCTAACAGTCCCATGACAGGGTGCTTTTTGGATGTTTTTATAAAATAATAATAATAATAATAATACATTTAATTTGTAATGCACTTTATTTTTACACAAATCCCAAAGTGCTACATGATAGGTCAGTGCTAAAATAAAAACACATGGAGAGCATGAAAAATAAAACAAACAAAATCAATAAGGAAAAGAGCAAGAGTTCAATCAAATCTCCTAAAAAGTGGGTTTTAGGGCCACGTTTAAAAGCATCCACAGTCTGTGGTGTCCTCAGGTGGTCTGGGAGAGCATTCCACAGTCTGGGAGCAGCTGAGCAGAAAGCCCGATATCCCATTGTTCAGAGCTTCGTCCTGGGAGGTTTCAGGAGATACCCTGAGGCAGATCGGAGGGTCCGTGTTGAGGTCTGTGGGGTGAGAAGTTCCTTGAGGTTTTTTTGTGTGTGTGTGTGTGTGGGGGGGGGGGCTTCACCATGGATGCATTAATGGGTAAGGAGGGAGACCTTGTACTCCATCCTGAGTGAGACAGGAAAACAGTGGAGTGATTTTAGGATGAGGGTGATGTGGTCATGTTTGTGCACCCTCAACAGGATCCTGGCAGGGCTGTTTTGGATATACTTCAGCTTTTCTCAGGGATCCCAGTAAGGAACGCATTGCAGTAGTCCAGCCTGGAGGGTTGGGTTTGTCCTGAGGTAGAGTTGAGTGTCATCAGCATAGCAGTGGAATGAGATTCCATGCCGGCTGATGACATGGCCAAGGGGGAGCGTGTAAGGGAAAAACAGGGTGGGGCCGAGCAGGTGACGTTGTGCGTCAGGGATTTAGCCTCTCCCAAGGCGCATGCTCAGTTCTCCCGGTGAGGTAGGATGCAAACCACTCATGGACAGAGTCAGAAACACCGATAGTGGAATTAAGATGGTGGAGGAGGATGTGGTGGTCTACAGGGTTGAATGCTGCAATCAAGTCCAGGAGGATGAGAAGAGATGGGGAGCCAGCATCTGCAGTCATCAGCAGGTCATTTGTGACCCTGACCAGGGCTGTTTCTGGGCTGTGGCCAGGGCGGAAACCACACTGAAATTAATCAAAAAGGTTGTTTTGTTTGAGATGGTCCTGAAGCTGTGTGGGGTTTTCACACTTTTACTTTTCCCAGCACCTTGGAAAGGAATTGAAGGTTTGAGATGGGCCTGTAGTTGGCAAAGACTTCTGGGTCTAGGGTGTTTTTTTGAGAAATGGCCTGATGACAGCTTTTTTCAGTATTGATGGAACATGGCCTGCCTGGAGGGAGTGGTTGATGACCTTTATGATGAGGGGACTTATGGCATGGAGGTTGGATTTTACCAGGGCTGTGGGGAAGGGGTCCAGGGCAGGGATGGTTTTCTCTTTTGGGTGATGTCCTCAACCTCTTGCTGGAGATTCGTTGAAGAAGTCAACCGACTCTGTGACTGAGGAAAAATCCGCAGAGGAGAGATGTTGGAGGTCAATAGTCAAGGTGTCTGGGTTGATCTTTTTTAGGTCCCTGTAGCAGATTTGACGCTTGTCTTTGGTGTCTGGGGAAAGCAGCAACAGCTCCATTGAGATGGCCTTATGGTCAGACACACCCAGATCATACGCCAGAAGGTTGTTAATGGGGGCGGAGTTGGAAATGACCAGGTCCAGTTCGTGCCCCCTGGAGTGCGTGGAGACATCAACATGTTGTTGGAGGTTGAGGCAGTCCAATAGTTGCAGAAACCTAGCTGCAAGGTGGCAGGAAAGCTTGTCAACATGAATATTAATATCTCCAAGTATAATAATGTTGGCAGAAGTGGTACAGAGTGTTATAAGAGGGTTGTGTATCTCTGAGCTAAAAGCTGAGTTGGGTTTGGGGGGCTGTTAGATGAGAAGCATTGTCATGGGGAAGGGGGGTTTACATTTAAATGCTAGTTATTCAAATGAGGACAGTGTAGGCAGGGGGAGGGGGAACAGCTCCAAGTTCTCTCGTTGTATGACAGCTAGGCCACCACCACAACCAGTGCTGCGGGCTCTCTCCAGGTAGCTGTAAACGGGGGGACAGACTTCAATTTATATAGCTGTATATAAAAAAATGTTTTATGTGTGTTTTTGCCTTTAAGTAGAT
>NC_045747.1:233924-257763 GCF_008692095.1 Etheostoma spectabile | reverse complement strand
CGATGGTAAATAATGTTGAGATTATTAATTTCACTTTTGCACAAAGAATAAATAGAAATTTTGGTATGTTGCAAATTTGCAACAACAGGCATAATGGCCAATAATAAGATAACAATAACACAGTAATATAACAGTGAAAAAAACAATGTTTATTTATTCACCCTTTTTACTTATTTATTTATATAAATCTACAACAGCAGGTATTAAATAATAAGATTTATAACCACTTCATGTCACCAACACAAATATCAAACGTTACTGTTAAGGGCTATGGAAACATTGCATTCATTTGATGGGTAGATTATTTCAAATGTAAATAGTTTTCAAAGTATGTTGCTGAACTAAAAGAATGGAGGGAATGCACAGAAGCAGTTCTGTGAATATAACAATGTAACAATGTAACATAACACTTACTCCACTCTTAATTATAAGGAGCAGGGGCCGTGAAACACCTCTGGGTAGCCCAAGGGTTAACCTCACCCACACACACACAAACGCATTCACGCACACGGGACACACTGCATAAACATACATACATACATACATACAACATACACACACTCACGCACACACATGATACATACAAACACACACGCACACATTACACACATGCCCGCCTTGGTCTTGAACCTCCTCCTCACTGCTGTCCTGTCGCTCTCGCTACTGCGCTACCATCACCTGCAGGGGTCAAAATTAACTTTTAGAAATGTGAAAATCTATAGATAATCTATGGATAAACTGGTGAAATCACTAGCCATTCAATAGGAAATCAGCATTTCAGTCTAAAATCTAGTACCAGCCAACAATTTTTTCCTTATCTCCTGTCTCTATTGGACAGTGGAGTTGGTTATATGGTTAACTATCTTATATTTACCATTTGCTGTAAGTGCATGTGTGTGTGTGTCTGTATGACTGAGGACCCCTGAATTTCCCTTGGGATCAATAAGTATTCATCTATCTATTATCATAAAAATTTGGCTGGTGTGGTGCTAATTTTGAATCTGATCTTGGCTTGACAACATTTTCCTCATCACTGCTGCTCCTGTCGCTCTCACTGTTGCTCTCTTCATCACCTGGCTTGGGAACATATCCTCATCGCTGCCTGCACATCGCTGAGACAACTATCCCACTGTCTCCGGGGGAGCTCTGACGTGGGGTGCGCGATTACGCGCTTGCCGTAAAACACGGAAGGTTTCATTCGGATCTGCAATAAATAAATAGCTTTTGTATTCATATCCCAGCATGGTGTCTGTTAAAGACTATTGAAAATAACTAAGCAAAATACAAAGGATTACCTAGATAAGCGTCCTGAAAAGCGTTTTTCTATATAGCGCTAGCTAGCAGTTAGCATTGTTTATGGTCTACTGTCGCTAATATGCTACAAAGCTAAAATATATAATAACTTCAAAAAATCTTGTCACCACATATTCACCTCATTACATCGAGTGTATAAGCACACAATAAGAGGTCAGTATTTTTATCTTAGCAAAATACCTTATATACACCTAAGGATCAAACTTCCGCCTCATATCGATAACCCCGCGACCGGATAATCTTGTGCGTAAAAAGGAAATAAGTCCGTCACTTGCTGGCACTAGAAACAAGTGCTTGTCGAAGGTTCTACGGTCCGTAGCGATATGCACTAACCGGCATTGGGGGAATGAAGACGCTATCTGGCTGGTTAATTAGTTAAACGGGTCGTGCGCATATATGACAGTAGGCGTTAAGGGGTTAAGTGCTGAAATAACCCCTGGCGGGTTTTGTCAGGCCCATGAGGTCTAATCCCTTGTCCATGATATGGTTTGTGTGAGGATGCTTTATTTGTGATGGATTGTGTGTGGAAAAGTTCTATATTCATTGTTGAGCGTGGTGAAGCTGTAAGGCGTTAGTACACTGTAATCCACTCCACGTTTTTGCGCTGCTTGGCGTTCCGAGATCTCGCTGTGTTTCCCATGCTCCTCAGCGGGGGTGCAGAGTATTTGCAATATTCCCGTGTTGCTAGCATCGAGAGCAACACGCTCGGATGATGGCAAACGTGCAGATGGATGGAATGTTTGAAGCAGGTGGCAGACTGATGGTACACAAATTATGTGCGAACTTCTGCGGATGTAACGTGGACGGTGTGAAGTCCATGTTCTCTGATGGCAGCAATGCACGTTGGAATGGAGCAGTTGTTGAGAGTTAGCAGCTGTGGAATAAAATACTTCATGACGGTCGCCGAAAGTGCTAGCCTTGAGTTAGCCGTTAGCCAAATACAGAGATGGAAGACTGTGAAGACTGGCACAGGGAGAAGATGGTCCAAATACGGCAGAGGGTGCATGAGGTGCACGGAGACTGGCTGTAGGCAGCTGAGAGCTAGCTACCAACTGCAGAGGTATCACTCGAGGCAAACCTGACCGGGACAGCTAGATGTCGCCCGGGAGAGAACTTAAACCTTGTAGTGCAGCGCTGGAATAATGAAAAAATCCAGGTGTTCCACTGACAGGGGAGGTGAAAAAATTAAGACCAAGAAAAAAGCAAGGAGAACGCTGCGAAACAACAAAACGCAGGGTCCTCTCCTAAGATTTCTAATTAGAGAAGTAACTCTGAACTAGGGAAGCCAACCTTAGTGGTCCTAATACTGTATCTGAAGTCTCTTTATATAGACTTGTGGTCCTAATACTGTATCTGAAGTCTCTGTTATATAGACCTAATGGTCCCTAATACTGTATCTGAAGTCTCTGATATAGACCTTAGTGGTCCCCTAATACTTGTTTGAAGTCTTTTATATAGACCTTAGTGGTCCCTAATACTGTATCTGAAGTCTCTTTATATAGACCTTAGTGGTCCCCTAATACTGTATCTGAAGTCTTGTCCCCAATTCAGCCTTGGTCCAGAATTCCAGCCACTAGAGCCAGTCTCACAATGAGCTTTCCTTAGTATGTGCCATTTCGGTGTCTGTAGCTTTAAATGCCATTGAGGAGGAGGGGGGGGGTGTGGCCTTGACCAACTTGTTTTGTCGTTTGAAAGCCATAGTTTCTCCCTCTCAAGGGGGGCCAAATTCTCTCAGTGGGCAAACCGAAGAAGGGACATAACCTTCCCTTTATGAGTCATAAACGGCAAATTCCAGCTTGGCCCATCTAAGCTTTCAGTGAGAATAAATAGAATAAATTAGTACACATTCAATCAAATGTTAATTACACATAAAATGTATTATATTTTTCTGAAAATCTGTCACTGGTTTTGACAAATAAATTGGGTATGCTAATGAAATGTTGTGGACGTGAGAGAAAGCAATAGAGCTAGGCTTCCCACCATAGGGAAGTCATCACCCACTACAAGTACAGAAAAAAGACTGAATGCATACACACAAACGGAAGAGCATGAAGCTGAATCCAACAGCTAAAGGTTTTGTGAACAGTTAAGTTTGAAAGATGTCTGTAGGTGAAAGTATTTAGTGGAGTAGCATTTTAAAAGGGAGAACCCTGAAGAGGATTTGAAGATTGCTCCAATGACTTTGATGTAAAATAAAAAATTAAAAGGCTTAAATTTTAAAAAGTATAAATAGCAGACAAAAGTTGAAGAAGTCCATCATGGATTAAAGAGCTGAAAAGTTTGATATCTAATGTTGTTGCAGCTGAAAGTATGCAGAGTAAGAGGTGACCAAAGAAAGTTGAAGTATCAAGAATCGGATTACAATACTGGGAATGCTGCGAATCAGCAACATAATTAGGTCCACATAATAAATGCAACATTTCCTGCGTGAATATGTAATACATACTTGAAAAAACGAATTCGAATAAACAATATTAATAAAGAAAATGAATGAAATAACAGTTTAAAAAGGAGTAGAGAGAAGAAGTTTTCAAATATTTAGTCCTATATTTCCATAACTGAAACAATAAATCACATTCATAAGAAATTACTTAAAGAGCCATCTTTGTGACATTGAAAACTCTGGCTTAAGCTCAACATACCGGCTAACACTACAGAGGTTCTGTACTCTGCAGTTTGGGCTGAAAAAAAACAAAGAAGAAAGGGAGTGTTCCAGGAAAGACTAGCAGTGTGAAGCTTCTTTGCACGCAGTGTTAAGTTTAGTTTTGTCACTGATAAATGATAGAGAGCAGCTTAGTGACAGACATGAGGAGCAAACAACAGAGAAGAAACATTTGCCATTTGGCCATGGGTAAGACCAAATTACCAATTGTATTTTAAAGCTGAAGTTTAGCAGCTGTATTGTTTAGTATAGACTAACTTTCAACTTCAACTTTCAGAATAAAGATTTTCTCTTTATTTAAAGAGCTGAAAATGACATTCAGAACATAGTATAGCAGTAAACGGTACTTGCTATGTGAAAATATAAAGGCAGAGAAATATTGGCATTGCTCTGTGTGTGTTGTTAGCCGAGCTTCTTGCTTTTTATAACAATCTTTCTTCATAATCATTTGATTATGTTAGTGCATGTGTGTCCCTCCCTCTGAAATTGTTAATTGGGCAGAAAATGTGTGAAAAACTAAATTTAAATCATTTATGACTTAACGTGCATGGGTTTGCTTGATAAACTGAACTCCAAGCATATTTAAAAATGAATTGTTTTGGAACTGAGTCCAATAACTTGAAGCAGATTGTAATATGCATTCAATTCAATAGTTGAATAATAGAAATGTACTCTCATACTTCACATTCGGTTACTGAGACCACATCGGTCGTTGATGAAGGGAATTGAAGTGCACTTTCAACCATTGCGGTCTGGGTATATTTGGATACTTGGAAAAAAAAAAAAAACCTTCCACAAACTTATTTATGTCTAAAGTTGTTGAATTATGAGCCTTTCCATTTTTTTCTCTTTCTCCTGTGTCTATTTCTCTTGAGTTCAACTTCCCCTGCTGCAGGTTTGTCAAATCTATGGTGTAATGCATACAATCTTTTAGTTTTCAATATCAATCTTGCAAAATACTTAAATTGTGTTATTTCTTACGTGTCGACAGATGGTCAGATCAGAAACGGGTCTCGTCTACTCTGTGCTCTGGACGAGTTGAATATATCACAACAACAACTGGGGAACCGTCTGTGAGATCGTGGGACTAAACGATGCTAAGTGTGGTTTGCAGAGAGTTGGGCTGTGGTCCGGCACTGAGTGCCCTCATCAGCTACTTTGGGGAAGGAACCGGACAAATCTGGCTTGATGATGGGCCTGTTCAGGAAGGAGAGCTCTAACTCAGTGTCAGCTGGAGGATGGGATACACAACTGTGGACATAATGAGGATGCTGGTGTGGTCTGTTCAGGTAATAAAAGATTTGGGTGAAGTGTTTTGAATAAATGTTTCCTTTCTAAGACAGCTCTGGATAAAGTGGAAAAGAGCTGGAAACACAGCATACTTCAGAATTAGAAAGTAGAAACAAGTGTGAAATGTTGTAGCACACCAGAAAACTGTTACTCATAAAATGTAAGTGAAGCAGTGTATCAAGTGCTTGATCCTCTGTCAATGGTTTATATCATACTCACAGTCTTGTAAGGAATGTAAAGACTGTAAATTAGTCATAACTTTTGGCAAATGTGTTTAACACAGACGGTTTCTGTCAAGACTAAATGAAGACCACCCCCCCCCACACCCCAAGCAATGATTTGTTTCGTGTTCTTTCCCAGGTGTCAGATTGGCTGGTTCACTCTGGGCTCTGGCGAGTTGAAATATATCACAACAACATCTGGGGAACAGTCTGTGATGATGCGTGGGACTTAAACGATGCTAAGGTGGTTTGCAGGGAGTTGGGCTGTGATACGGCACTGAGTGCCCCTCAATCAGCCTACTTTGGGGAAGGAACGGACAAATCGGCTTGATGATGTGGCCTGTTCAGGAAATGAGAGCTCTCTAACTCAGTGTCAGCACAGAGGATTTGGGATCACAAATGTGGAATAAGGGATGCTGGTGTGGTCTGTTCAGGTAATAACGATTTTTAATTGTTTTTTTCAAGTCAGTACGATGGTTCGGCTAGCTCAAAGTATGCTGAGTCCATTCCATCTCATCCAAAAGTTGTCAAGACGTTTCATTAACACCAAAATGCCAACCTCAGGTGTCTGCTAGAGGTGAAGTCAGGGGATACGGTGAATGTCTATAGTACCTGTTGTTGTGACCATCTAATAGTTGTGAGTATCTTAGCCTAGACCAAAGTGGTGGACTGCAGACCAACATGGGCCCTTTTATAGATTGAAACTGTCCCTGCCATTCCAGTGACCATGGGCATGCTGCCTGCTAGCTCATTCCACGGCCGTGACCCACTAAATGGTAGGGCATATTTAATGTATTGAACGTTGCTGTGAGATAAGGGCCTCTGCATCCATAAAGCAATGCTGTGGTAAAACACATCACATAAAAATGCTTAAAATATCAAAGTCTACACATGAGTAAATTAAAACATCAGAGAGATGTTCTCAAATAAGAAAGGACAGCGGTGGTGTAGGCGGCCAGAGGGTAGGAAGGTGGTAAGTAGGCAGACTCAAACATGCGCATTTCCAAAGGTCATTATTTTATTTCCACGGTCCCAGTACATGGTAATAAAACAATCAAAACTTTAGAAAAATGACATTAAAAACTAATAGTAGCACTAACAGGCACATGTTCCTAGCAGCACAGCCTCACCACTCTAACCCCGGGAGCATGAATCCCACTATTTATATGGGTGCTCAATTCCCACCCCACTGCTCAGTCCATTCCATCCTAAAGCAAGTTGATCTACTCCATAACATTAATACCTAGCAACTCTTAACCTATGGAACTGGTACCAGTTCACTCCTATCCCACTGATTACAAAAACGTTCAGGGTATATTACTTTTTTATTATAACCAAAAAACATTCTATAAGAAAGAAAACCCCTACTTGGTTGGCCCGGTGATGTCATCCATGACAACCCCCCTCCTTTCAAACAGGAATTACTTAAGCGGCCCCTCCCAAACAACTGTCTTGCATGGTGGAATGAAAAAGGAACAACCAGCTGTAATTATCCACACAGGGAAACCTTTAAACCTGTTCAACATTTCAGCCTAATAAAATGGAACTGACACTAACGTAACTAGTGTCACTTACTATAAAAATTAACTGTATGGCCAATTGGTGAGCTAACCACTGTACAGATGCAATGCTTAAATACAACCATGCATATGTGGCTCTTCTACCACATCTGTTGCAAATTATGTTCATCTTGAAACATTTTATGTACATCATACAGTAATTTGCCATTGTTGTCCCACTCTTGATTTAAATGGGACAAAACTGCACTGTATGCAGGTAGACAAGCATATAACCCGGTTGTATGAATTTGTCAGCTTGTGGTTGCCCCTCATTTGAGACAGCTTTTACAGCTTCAAATCTGGTGTCTTTTTCAAATACAGTGGAAGAGAATTACATTGAAAAAACAAGCATGTCCACATGGTAACTCTAAAAAAACACTTATAAACATCACGGAGGGTTTTAAATCTGTACTTTTTAAAGGATATTCATCAGAGTTCCCATTCTCCCTCATTATATTGTTGTGTTATGTTTCAGCACTCCTCCCAAAGCCAGCATTCTCATGAATCCTGCAGCTGAGGTTACCTGGGGTCAAGACGTCAGTATCACTGTTCTGTCATAATCAAACTCAGCAGCTTTTAAATCCCACATTTATTTAAAAAAGGCTTTGAGTTCAGTTGGAGAGAGAAAAAAACGTCAAGTACCCCTCAGCCACCTTCAGCATGCCTGAAGTCAACTTTGACAGCGAAGGATCATCCAGTGTCACTATAAGATAACAGTTGCAGGTCAGACTTCAACCTCAAGTGACTCTGTCGGACTCTCTGTTACTGGTAAGGAAATCATCAGTTCCCTGATATTGATGTTTAACATTTTGGAAGATACGTTATTGGCTTTTTGTGAGTTATATAAGGGGACACAAATTTTGTCATCCAACTTCTACAAGAAAAAAAAATCTAGAACTGCAAGCAGTTATGACCAGGTCCAAGCCTCCCGCGCCAGTTGTCCCGACGCCATTTGGCATCGGCAAACCAGAGCATGCGGAAAGCGACCCGAAGCTGACGTGGGGAGGCAAACTCCGAAACATTGAGTGAGCACACGGTCGGGGTTACATGCTGTTGCAAAATCCAGAGCCCAAAGGAGTTTGACAACCTCTGGTCCGTCTGCTTTTTTTTTTTTTCTATAAAAGTTGGAAAACATCAACCCGTTGTCCCTAGTCAATATGAACATCCTTTCTTTTTCAGAAAAAACAGGGCTATTAGAATATTTGTGCTGCACTAAGGTCACTTGAATGTTAAAAAGGGTAGGACCTTAAAGACAAATAATAAAAAAGCTTAACATGAATCTACAGATGTGTATGTTGATATCAAAACACGAGCAATGCCACACGAGCATTTGTGTTGTCAAAACAGTTCTGTGTACAGTATATGGAGCATCCAGTGCAAAAATAAACACTGAACATTATAAACTCACATTGGACAAATATTTAATTTCTTACCTACAGTGTATCATCTTGCACTTAATGATATGGATTAATTGCACAAGACCCAAAAACTCTTCTAGACTGGATACAAAACCTTCTGTAGGGACAGGAAGGCAACAAAGACATCAGCAGAACTGTAGTTTTGAGCTCCAAAAGACAGTATGTTTCTACCAGTTATATTAATAATTACACGTATGAACAGAAGTGCCGTTTGAAGTCATTACGACACGTTCAATCTCCGAAGGGAATAAATGGGCCAAACGGTCTACGTGAGTATAAGCCCCCTAATGGCCTATCTTACCGGAATTGGTACAGAGCCTCGAGTGACTGACACATAATCATCAGAGGTTTGGTGTTGATAGCAATTACTGTGGCAGAGTATTGCAATTGCAAGTTTTCCATTGAAAGCATAGTTTTATGCAAACAAACAAATGTGATTATAGCGCCCCCTAATGGCCTATCGTTACCAAATTGGTAGAGAGCATCATGGATAGATGTGAAACACTGCTCTAAGTGTTTCTCAACATTTAATTTGGCGAGATAAATATATGTGTTTGGTAGCTTGCTACAGAAATGTCCATCTATCTAAGTAATTCACTTAAGTGTAACGGTTTAATCCAAACGTTGGCCAATAGGCCACGCCCACTTTAACAATCATTGCAACATTGTAGAGGCACCAACAGGTAGCCTAGATTACCCATTAAATTTTGTAAAAATTGATGAGCCATTCATGAGATATCAACTTTTGTATTTGTAGTGGCCCCTGGTGGCCCATGTTTGTCAAATTAGTTTTAGAAATTTCACCGCTTAAAATCTAGGCGAAAATGGGCGTGGACTACAATAACACAGTAATATAACAGTGAAAAAACAATGTTTTATTTATTCACCCTTTTTTACTTATTTATTTATATAAATCTACAACAGCAGGTATTAAATAATAAGATTTATAACCACTTTCATGTCACCAACACAACATACAAACGTTACTGTTAAGGCTATAGGAAACATTGCATTCATTTGAATGGTAGATTCATTTCAAATGTAAATTAAGTTTTCAAATGTATGTTGCTGAACCTAAAAGAATGAGAGGGAATGCACAGAAGCAGTTCTGTGTAATATAACAATGTAACAATGTAACATAACAATACTACTCCACTCTTTAATTATTTAAGGAGCAGGGGCCGTGAAACACCTCTTGGGTAGCCCAAGGGTTAACCTCACCACACACACACAACGCATTCACGCACACGTGGACACACATGCATACATACATACATACATACATACATACATACATACACACACTCACGCACACACATGCATACATACAAACACACACGCACACATTCACACACACTGCCCGCATCTTGGTCTTGAACCTCCTCCTCACTGCTGCTCCTGTCGCTCTCGCTACTGCGCTCACCATCACCTGCAGGGGTCAAAATTAACTTTTAGAAATGTGAAAATCTATAGATAATCTATGGATAAACTGGTGAAATTCACTAGCCATTCAATAGGAAATCAGCATTTCAGTCTAAAATCTAGTACCAGCCAACATAATTTTTTCCTTATCTCCTGTCTCTATTGGACAGTGGAGTTTGGTTATATGTTTATACTTATACTTATATTTACCATTTGCTGTAAGTGCATGTTGTGTGTGATGTCTGTATGCTACTGAGACCCCCTGAATTTCCCCTTGGGGATCAATAAAGTATTCATCTATCTATCTATCATAAAAATTTGGCTGGTGCTGGTGCTAATTTTGAATCCTGATTCACCTGGCTTGACAACATTTTCCTCATCACTGCTGCTCCTGTCGCTCTCACTGTTGCTCTCTTCATCACCTGGCTTGGGAACATATTCCTCATCGCTGCCTGCACTATCGCTGAGACAACTATCCTCACTGTCCTCCGGGGGAGCTCTGACGTGAGGTTGCGCGATTACGCGCTTGCCGTAAAACACGGAAGGTTTCATTCGGATCTGCATAAAAATAAATAGCTTTTGTATTCATATCCCAGCATGGTGTCTGTATAAAGACTATTGAAAATAACTAAGCAAAATACAAAGGATTACCTAGATAAGCCGTCCTGAAAAGCGTTTTTCTATATAGCGCTAGCTAGCAGTTAGCATTAGTCTTATGGTCTACTGTCGCTAATATGCTACAAAGCTAAATATTATAATAACTTCAAAAATACTTGTCACACATATTTCACCTCATTACATCGAGTGTATAAGCACACAATAAGCAGGTCAGTATTTTTATCTTAGCAAAACTTACCTTATATACACCTAAGGATCAAACTTTCCCGCCTCATATCGATAACCTCGCGACCGGAGAAATCCTTGTGCGTAAACAGGAAATAAGTCCGTCACTTTGCGGTCCCACTAGAAACAAGTGCTTGTCGAAGGTTCCTAGGTCCGTAGCGAATATGCACTAACCGGCATTGGGGGAATGAAGACGCTATCTCGGCTGGTTAATTAAGTTAAACGGTTCGTCGCATATTTATGACAGTAGGCGTTAAGGGGTTAAGTGCTGAATAAACCCCTGGCGGGTTTTTGTCAGGCCCATGAGGTCTAATCCCTTGTCCATGATATGGTCTTGTGTGAAGGATGCTTTATTTGTGATGGATTGTGTGCTGAAAAGTTCTATATTCATTGTTGATGCTGTGGTGAAGCTCTGTATAGGCTGTAGTACACTGTAATCCACTCCACGTTTTCTGGCCTGCTTGGCGTTCCGAGATCTCGCTGTGTTTCCCATGCTCCTCAGCGGAGGGTGCAGAGATTTTGCAATATTACCCGTGTTGCTAGCATCGAGAGCAACACCGCTCGGATGATGGCAAACGTGCAGATGGATGGAATGTTTGAAGCAGGCTGGCCAGACTGATGGTACACAAACTTATGATGCGAACTTCTGCGGATGTAACGTGGACGGTGCTGAAGTCCATGTTCTCTGATGGCAGCAATGCACGTTGGAATGGAGCAGTTGTTGAGAGTTAGCAGCTGTGGGATAAAATACTTCATGACGGTCGCCGAAAGTGCTAGCCTTGAGTTAGCCGTTAGCCAAATACAGAGATGGAAGACTGTGAAGACTGGCACAGGGAGAAGATGGTCCAAATCATGGCAGAGGGGTGCATGATGCACGGAGGACTGGCTGTAGGCAGCTGAGAGCTAGCTACCAACTGCAGAGGTATCTACTCGAGGCAAAACCTGACCGGGACAGCTAGATGACTGCCCGGGAGAGAACTTAAACCTTGTAGTAGCAGCGCTGGAATAATGAAAAAATCCAGGTGTTCACCACTGACAGCGGGAGGTGAAAAAATTAAGACCAAGAAAAAAGCAACGGAGAAGCTGCGAACAACAAACGCAGGCGTCCTCTCCTAAGATGTCTTCTAATTAGAGAAGTAACTCTGAACTAGGGAAGCCAACCTTAGTGGTCCCTAATACTGTATCTGAAGTCTCTTTATATAGACCTTAGTGGTCCCCTAATACTGTATCTGAAGTCTCTGTTATATAGACCTTAATGGTCCCCTAATACTGTATCTGAAGTCTCTGTTATATAGACCTTAGTGGTCCCCTAATACTCTGTCTGAAGTCTCTTTTATATAGACCTTAGTGGTCCCCTAATACTGTATCTGAAGTCTCTTTTATATAGACCTTAGTGGTCCCCTAATACTGTATCTGAAGTCTTGTTCCCCAAATTCAGCCTTGGTCCAGAATTCCAGCCACTAGAGCCAGTCTCACAATGAGCTTTCCTTAGTATGTGCCATTTCGGTGTCTGTAGCTTTAAATGCTATTGAGGAGGAGGGGGGGGGTGTGGCCTTGACCAACCTTGTTTTGCTCGTTTGAAAGCCATAGTTTCTCCCTCTCACGGGTGGGCCAAATTCTCTCAGTGGGCAAAGCCGAGAAAGGGGACATAACCTTTCCCCTTTATGATGTCATAAACGGCAAATTCCAGCTTGGCCCATCTAAGCTTTCAGTGAGAATAATAAGAATAAATTAGTACAACATTCAATCAAATGTTAATTAACACCTAAAATGTATTTATATTTTTCTGAAAATCTGTCACTAGGTTTTGACAAATAAATTGTGTATGCTAAGTAAATGTTGTGGACGTGAGAGAAAGCAATAGAGCTAGGCTTCCCACCATAGGGAAGTCATCACCCACTACAAGTACAGAAAAAGACTGAATGCATACCACACAAACTGGAAGAGCATGAAGCTGAATCCAACAGCTAAAGGTTTTGTGAACAGATTAAAGTTTGAAAGATGTCTGTAGGTGAAAGTATTTTAGTGGAGTAGCATTTTAAAAGGGAAGAACCCTGAAGAGGATTTGAAGATTGCTCCACTGACTTTGATGTAAAATAAAAAAATTAAAAGGCTTAACATTTTAAAAAGTATAAATAGCAGACAAAAAGTTGAAGAAGTCCCATCATGTGATTAAAGAGCTGAAAAGTTTGATATCTTAATGTTTGTTGCAGCTGAAAGTATGCAGAAGTAAGAGGTGACCAAAGAAAGTTGAAGTATCAAGAATCGGATTACAATACTGTGAATGCTGCTGAATCAGCATCCATACATTTAGAGTCCACATAATAAATGCAACATTTCCTGCGTGAATATGTAATACATAACTTGAAAAAACGAATTCGAATAAACAATATTAATAAAGAAAATGAATGAATATTACACGTTTAAAAAGGAGTAGGAAGAAGTTTTCAAATATCTAGTCCTATATCTTCTCCATAACTGAAACAATTAAATCACATTCATAAGAAATTACTTAAAGAGCCATCTTTGTGACATTGAAAACTCTGGCTTAAGGCTCAACATACCTGGCTAACACTACAGAGGTTCTGTACTCTGCAGTTTGGGCTGAAAAAAAAGCAGAAAAGAGGAAGTGTTCCAGGAAAGACTAGCAGTGTGAAGTCTTCTTTGCACCGCAGTGTTAAGTTTAGTTTTCTGTCACTGATAAATGATAGAGAGCAGCCTTAGTGACAGACATGAGGAGCAAACAACAGAGAAACATTTGCCATTTGGCCATGGGTAAGACCAATATTACAAAATTGTATTTGAAAAGCTGAAGTTTAGCAGCTGTATTGTTTAGTATAGACTAACTTTCAACTTCAACTTTTCAGAATAAAGATTTTCCTCTTTATTTAAAGATGCTGAAAATGACATTCAGAACATTAGTATAGCAGTAAACGGTTACTTGCTATGTGAAAATATGAAGGCAGAGAAATAATTGGCATTGCTTCTGTGTGTGTTGTTAGCCGAGCTTCTCTGCTCTTTTATTAACATATCCTTTCATTTCATAATCATGATTTGATTATGTTAGTGCATGTGTGTCCCTCCCTCTGAAATTGTTAATTGGGCAGGAAAATGTGTGAAAAACTAAATTTAAATCATTTATGACTTAACGTGCATGGTTGCTTTGATAAACTGAACCTCCATAGCATAATTTAAAAATGAATTTGTTTGGAACTGAAGTCCAATAAACTTGAAGCAGATTGTAATATGACATTCAATTCAATAGAATTGAATAATAGAAAATGTTACTCTCTATACTTTCACATTCGGTTTACTGAGACACACATCCGGTCGTTGATGAAGGGAATTGAAGTGCACTTTCACACAATTGCGGTCTGTGTATATTTGGATACTTGGAAAAAAAAAAAAAACCTTCCACAAACTTTATTTATGTCTTAAAGCTTGTTGAATTTATGAGCCTTTCCATTTTTTTCTCTTTCTCTCTGTAGTCTATTTTCTCTTGAGTTCAACTTCCCCTGCTGCAGGTTTGTCAAATCTATGGTGTAATGCATACAATCCTTTTAGTTTTCACTATACATTCTTGCAAAATACTTAAATATTTTGTATTATTTCTTACGTGTCTGACAGATGGTCAGATCAGAATAACTGGGTCTCGGTCTACTCTGTGCTCTGGACGAGTTGAAATATATCACAACAACACCTGGGGAACCGTCTGTGATGATTCGTGGGACTTAAACGATGCTAAGGTGGTTTGCAGAGAGTTGGGCTGTGGTCCGGCACTGAGTGCCCCTCAATCAGCCTACTTTGGGGAAGGAACCGGACAAATCTGGCTTGATGATGTGGCCTGTTCAGGAAGCGAGAGCTCTCTAACTCAGTGTCAGCACGGAGGATTTGGGATACACAACTGTGGACATAATGAGGATGCTGGTGTGGTCTGTTCAGGTAATAAAAGATTTGGGGTGAAGTGTTTTGAATAAATGTTTCCTTTTCTATAGACAGCTCTGGATAAAGTGGAAAAGAGCTGGAAACCACAGCATACTTTCAGAATTAGAAAGTAGAACAAGTGTGAAATGTTGCTAGCACACCAGAAACTGTTACTTAACCTAAAATGTAAGTGAAGCAGTGTATCAAGTGCTTGATCCTCTGTCAAATGTGTTATATCATACTCACAGTCTTGTAAGGAATGTAAAGCATGTAAATTAGTCATAACTTTTGGCAAATGTGTTTAACACAGACGGTTTCTGTCAAGACTAAATGAAGACCACCACCCCCCACACCCCAAGCAATGATTTGTCTTCTGTGTTCTCTTCCCAGGTGTCAGATTGGCTGGTTCCACTCTGTGCTCTGGGCGAGTTGAAATATATCACAACAACATCTGGGGAACAGTCTGTGATGATGCGTGGGACTTAAACGATGCTAAGGTGGTTTGCAGGGAGTTGGGCTGTGATACGGCACTGAGTGCCCCTCAATCAGCCTACTTTGGGGAAGGAACCGGACAAATCTGGCTTGATGATGTGGCCTGTTCAGGAAATGAGAGCTCTCTAACTCAGTGTCAGCACAGAGGATTTGGGATACACAACTGTGGACATAATGAGGATGCTGGTGTGGTCTGTTCAGGTAATAAACGATTTTATAATTGTTTTTTTCAAAGTCAGCTAGATGGTTCGGCTAGCTCAAAGTATGCTGAATGTCCATTCCATCTCATCCAAAAGTTGTCAAGACGTTTCATTTAACACCAAAAATGCCAACCTCATGGTCGTGCTAGAGGTGAAGTCAGGGGATACGGTGAATGTCTATAGTACATGTTGTTGTGATCCATCTAATAGTTGTTGAGGTATCTTAGCCTAGACCAAAGTGGTGGACTGCAGACCAACATGGGCCCTTTTATAGATTGATAACTGTCCCTGCCATTCCAGTGACCATGGACTGCTGCATGCTAGCTCATTCCACGGCCGTGACCCACTTAAATGGTAGGGCCATATTTAATGTTATTGAACTGTTGCTGTGAGATAAGGGCCTCCTGCCATCCATAAAGCAATGCTGTGGTCAAAAACACATCACATACAAAATGCTTAAAATATCAAAGTCTACACATGAGTAAATTAAAACATCAAGAGAGATGTTCTCAAAATAAGAAAGAGACGCTGTGGTGTAGGCGGCCAGAGTGGCTAGGAAGGTGGTAAGTAGGCAGACTCAAACATTGCTCATTTCCAAAGGTCATTATTTTATTTCCACGGTCCCAGTACATGGATAATTAAACAATCAAAACTTTAAGAAAATGACACATTAAACTAATAGTAGCACTAACAGGCACATGTTCCTAGCAGCACAGCCTCACCTCACTCTACCCCCGGGAGCATGAATCCCACTATTTATATAGGGTGCTCAATTCCCACCCCACTGCTTCAGTCCATTCCATCCTAAAGCAAGTTGATCTACTCCATAACATTAATACCTAGCAATCTCTTAACCTATGGAACTTGGTTACCAGTTCACTCCTATCCCACTGATTACAAAACAGTTCAGGGTTATTCATACTTTTTTATTTAATAACCAAAATAAACATTCCTATAAGAAAGAAAACCCTCTACTTGGTTTGGCCCGGTGATGTCATCCATGACAACCCCCCTCCTTTCAAACAGGAATTACTTAAGCTGGCCCCTCCCCAAACAACTGTCTTGCATGGTGGAACTGAACAAAGGAACAACCAGCTGTAATTATCCACACAGGGAAACCTTTAAACCATGTTCAACATTTCAGCCTAATAAAATGGAACTGACACTAACGTATAACTATGTGTCCACTTACTATAAATAATTAACTGTATGGGCCAATTGGTGAGCTAACCCACTTCGTCACAGATGCAAATGCTTAAATACAAAACATGCATATGTGGCTCTTCTACCCACATCCTGTTGCAAATTATGTTCATCTTGAAACATTTTATGTACATCATACGAGTAATTTGCCATTTGTGGTCCCACTCTTGATTTAAATGGGACAAAACTGCACTCCGTATGCAGGTAGACAAGCATATAACCAGGTTGTATTGAATTTGTTCAGCTTGTGTTGCCCCCTTTCATTTGAGACAGCTTTTACAGCTTCAAATCTGGTTGTCTTTTTCAAATATCAGTGGAAGAGAAATTACATTTGAAAAACAAGCATGTCAACATGGTAACTCTAAAAAACACTTATTAAACATCACGGAGGGTTTTAAATCTGTACTTTTTAAAGGATATTCCATCAGAGTTCCCATTATACCTCCTCATTATATTGTTGTGTTATGTTTCAGCACTCCTCCCAAAGCCCAGCATCTCCATGAATCCTGCAGCTGAGGTTACCTGGGGTCAAGACGTCAGTATCACTTGTTCTGTCATAACTCAAACTCAGCAGCTTTTAAATCCCACATTTATTTTAAAAAAGGCTTTGAGTTCAGTTGGAGAGAAAAAAACGTCAAGTACCAACTCAGCCACCTTCAGCATGCCTGAAGTCAACTTTGACAGCGAAGGATCATACCAGTGTCACTATAAGATAACAGTTGCAGGTCAAGACTTCAACTCCTCAAGTGACTCTGTCGGACTCTCTGTTACTGGTAAGGAAATCAATCAGTTCCCTGAATATTGATGTTTAAACATTTTGGAAGATACAGTTATTGGCTTTCTTGTTGAGTTATATAAGGGGACACAATTTTGTCATCCAACTTCTACAAGAAACAAAAAATCCTAGAACTGCAAGCAGTTATGACCAGGGTCCAAGCCTCCCCGCGCCAGTTGTCCCGACGCCATTTGGCATCGGCAAACCAGAGCATGCGAAAGCGGAACCCGAAGCGTGACGTGGGGAGGCAAACGTCCAGAAACATTGAGTGAGCCACAAGGTCGGGGTTACATTGCTGTTGCAAATATCCCAGAGCCCCAAAGGAGTTTTGACAACCTCTGGTCCGTCTGCTTTTTTTTTTTTCTATAAAAGCTTGGAAAACATCAACCCTGTTGTCCATAGTCAATCTATGAACATCCTTTCTTTTTCAGAAAAAACAGGGCTATTAGAATATTTGTGCTGCACTAAGGTCACTTGAATGTTAAAAAGGTCGTAGGACCTTAAAGACAAATAAATAAAAAAAGCTTAACATGAATCTCACAGATGTATGTTGATATCAAACACAGAGCAATGCCACACGAGCATTTGTGTTGTCTAAAACAGTTCTGTGTACAGTATATGGAGTCATCCAGTGCAAAAATAAACACTGAACATTATAACTCACATTGGACAAATTATTTACATTTCTTACCTACAGTGTATCAATCTTGCACTTAATGATATGGATTAATTGCACAATGACCCCGAAAAACTCTTCTAGACTGGATACAAAACCTTCTGTAAGGGACAGGAAGACAACAAAGACATCAGCAGAACTGTTAGTTTTGAGCTCCAAAAGACAGTATGTTTCTACCAGTTATATTAATAAATTACAACGTTATGAAACAGAAGTGCCGTTTGAAGTCATATACGACACGTTCAATCTCAGAAGGGATAAAATGGGCCAAAACGGTCTACGTTGAGTATAGCGCCCCCTAATGGCCTATCTTACCGGAATTGGTACAGAGCCTCCGAGTGACATGACACATAATCATCAGAGGTTTGGTGTTGATAGCAATTACTGTGGCAGAGATATTGCAATTGCAAGTTTTCCATTGAAATGCATAGTTTTATGACAAAACAAACAAATGTTGATTATAGCGCCCCCTAATGGCCTATCGTTACCAAATTTGGTAGAGAGCATCATGGATAGATGTGAAACACTGCTCTCAAGTGTTTCTCAACATTTAATTTGGCCGAGATATAATATATGTGTTTGGTAGCTTGCTACAGAAAATTTGTCCATCTATCTAAGTAATTCACTTAAGTGTAAGCGGTTAATCCAAACGTTGGCCAATAGGCCACGCCCACTTTAACCAATCATTGCAACCATTGTAAGAGGCACCAACAGGAGTAGCCATAGATGGTACCCATTAAATTTTGTAAAAATTTGATGAGCCATTCATGAGATATCAACTTTTGTATTTGTAGTGCCCCCTGGTGGCCAATGTTTGTCAAATTAGTTTTAGAAATTTCACGCTTAAAATCCTAGGCGAAAATGGGCGTGGCCTATATAATGAGATTTAGTTGGATCCATTAAACGCATGGATGTATAGTTTTTAAATGGCTGATTTACGGTTTGGGAGTTGTAGGGCCAAAAGCGTTTTTTGCTGCTTTAGCGCCACCTAGTGGTGGAAGTGGGTCAAATGTTGCGCCTGAGGTCTTTGCCAAGTTTTAGACCAGTCCTCAAAATGGCACACAGCCGCCATGTACGGTTTAGGCTGCAACGGGATTTTTAGTAGTGGAGGAGAAGAAAGAAAAACCTCAGAAAAACAATAATGGTCCAAGCTCGAGGGGGCTGGGAACCGCAGTTGCAGGCTTGGACCCTTAATTAATTAAGCAATTCTTCCAAATAATAAAACAAGGGAATATCCCCAGTGTGGGATTAATAAAGTCTATCTAATTTTAAAACTGAAAACTATATCTCAGCTCAAGGTTATTGTTTTAACTTTTTAACTCTTACATTTAATTCTTTTCAGTGAGCCTTCCAAAACCCACCATATCCATGAATCCTGTTGGTGAGGTTACCTGGGGCCAAGACGCTGGCATCACTTGTTTGATCTCAACTCAGGTTTTTGGTGGGACATTCATCCTCCAGCACTCCTCAGGCCAAATCAGAAAGACAGTAACGGGCACCAACTCTGCTACCTTCACCATTGACCAAGTGGACTTTCACAATGAAGGATTGTACCAGTGTTGGTATCAGACAAGGAGTTCAAGTCAAGACTTCATCTCACCCAAAAGTAACTTTGTCAGACTCACTATTTCTGGTAAGATTTATGGATTCATAATCTAATAAGACCACACAACAAGTAACACAGAGTAGCATTACCAAGAATAATCAAACATAAAGAAAAGGACAGGAATATAGCGAGGAGTGTGTTAATGCACAGTGCCTTCTGGAAAAGTTAACTATATACATATTATGCTATGACTATATTGGCATGTAGTTATCCTCAGGTCTGGACTCTTATCAAGCATGAGTAATTTCAGGCAAAATGGAAAATGTACATTTGAGTTCTGACAACTTCTCTTTTCACAGCAAATGCAAAATTGCTGCCATGTCACGTCACGCTGTTCGTCAAAAATTCAAGCTTTTCATAACTTTCCACCATTAAGGTCTTTGGATTGTACAGACATTTTAAATTTGATCTGGTCAAATCTGTAGGATGATTTCTTTAAAGCTATAGTGCTTAGTTTCTGTCGCCCCTATGAGGAATTCTAAGGAATGATAAAAATACTGTCAACAATAGGTTAGGTAGCCGGCTCCAGAGCTGCATAAGTTGTCGGTTGTCTGCGTTGAACACCAGGAAGAATAGTCGTCACTACGGTGATGACTAATAGTAAGCCTTAAAAAACATTAAACAACAATAAACTGTCTGCACATCTGCATGACTATTGGCCATGGAGCCAATTGGTCACGCCTGAGTCCAAGCCAAATTTCAATAAATGAAAAGGTTTGGGCTACAGAGCTCTGTGAGCTGTCGCTCGTATCATTGGCAGTTGGTAGCAATGGTTACGGTTAGACAGAGCGGACATTACATTTAAGTTTTGCCAAGCATAAAGGGGAAACTATGCCACGATGACATTTCCGTTCAAGCAAAAAAACAAGTAGTTATGTTCATGATGTTATGTTCTGTTTTTTTTATTTAAACACTCTTGAGGAACAGACACTCGTTTCCTGGGTGAATTGTTTTGTTGTTCCTCGGATGCAAACTTCCTCCCTGGCTTGAAAGCGCTGTGTTTTATGACCCACCCATCCACCGCGACCTTCTCCATATGTGGCTACACTACTCTTTTCAGCATATTTGTATTCTTGGCATCTACTAGAATAGTTTCACATGCTTTGGGGTTAAATACAAGATAGTTTTTCATACTGCCCCTTTCTGCATCACCTTTGCCTGAAACTCTCTGTCTGAGATCAGTCTGACTACATTCAAACTAGTCACTGGGCGGATGTCACACCACCACTTCATGCAAAGGCAGATCAAACAATGTTTTGAGGAAGCTGGAAATGCAAAACCAGTGGTGATTATTAACAAAGCATCAAAAACATACAAATGGAACAAACTGTACCCAGAAAAATAAAAAAATAAAAAACATACAGTGAGTCAAAAAACACTTAACCAAAGGGCAACCGCAAAAAACTCAATATATATATACACACACTCACACACACACACACACACACACACACACACACACACACACACACACACACACACACACACACACACACAAACATATATAAACACACACACATGAGTGTGTAGCCCCAGCCAATAGCAATGTGCAGGATGTGCATTCCCACCTTTGCCATCTTGATCTATGTTACTTCATTAATTGGATATTCAGCTAATACTCTTGTACCTTTTGTCCTTTTTGACTTACCCTAGTGCCGCTGCAGCAGCCCAACATCTCCCTAACATCTCCTAACAGAGGGGTGGTCTGGGGCCCTGAAGGTGCACAGATAACCAGGGGTTTCAGCTTTGTCTTCACCTGCTCCACTCCCTCCCATTATCTTGGAGGTGTTTTCTATCTCATCTTCTCTGGTTCCAACCTCACCAACACAAAGCCAGCGGTCAACCAGTCAGCCTCCTTTTCCTTCCCGGTGGCTGAGTATGGAGACCAGGGCAACTACAGCTGTGTGTTCGAAGTCAAACTGTCCTCAAGAAGATTCACCTCTCCACAAACTGCACCGATTAGTGTCATCATTAAAAGTAAGTAGAAAAAAAAAATAATTGAACTAAATTTTGCTAAGTTTTATCAAAAATATTTGAGAGATACATAGACTACTTCCTGTTTAGGGGTGATTTCCAGTATAGCCAGATCAGAAAAATAATGAATTGCATGATTGTACATGTACCAACCATGTTACTGATATAGTAGTCTGCATCAACGGAAGTACATTTCCGGGATAACTTCGCCCCAGATGTCCCTCGCTTTTCACTCATTGTATGTTGGCATTCTCAAACTTTCCTTCGCTCCAGGAAACAACACATTTTGAGTTAGCAAACTACATGCTGAAAATGGCAAGTTTGGAAGGGAGCTTTTTTTTTTACATACCACAAAGTATTTTTTGTGTAACCCAGCCCAGTGTCATGGCAGTTCATGAAAAACACCCTGTTGGTGTTGCCGTCTCCTGCGTGTGACGGTTCCTGTCCCCGTGGTTCTTTTCCTAACCACAACCGTCCAGTTATTGTAGCGTGCCCCGCGTGCATGTTCCATTCTGTTGTTGTCCCCGGCATGTGGCGTTTCATTTCCTCGTTTTTGCATTCCCCAGAGACTGTGGACTGTGTCCCAACGGCTATGTGGTGTTTATTTTTGTCGTTGTTGCGTCTCTCAGAGAAGCCCAGTTTCATGGTTATTGTATAGCACGTCCCGCATGCACGGTCCATCCCATTGCTGTCACTGGTGTGTGGGAAAATGGTCACGTTCCCATTTCATGGTGACCACCACGAAATAAATAAGAAAATCGTGTTCTTGTTGACGAATCAATAGATTAAATAACATCATAATTTCACAAACTGCCGTGAGACCGAGTTGTGTCCAGACCTTACTCCACAGCGCTGTGGCGACAGACTTTGCAAAGCAAGACTAGGCCAATGCTTTGAGATGCATTCATGGACCAAACCAAATTTGCTAAACCATATGATGAAATACGTAGTTTATTTCTACCCTCATATACAACCCAAGAGCATTTTCCATCCTCATATCTAAAACAGACAACATAATGGTCACGTTTTTAAGGACAGTCACAGTTTGGTTATGTTTAGGCACCAAAACTATTTAGTTATATTTAGGAAAACCAGTGTGGTTTGAGTTAAAATCAAGTAACTTTACTTGTGGTTATGCATGTGATGCTGAATGTTTGTTTTGTAAAGTAAAAAGCAACAAAATAAGTCACCATTAACTTTTGTTTTCAAACGGGACATGAAGCTGGTCTCCTTGTTCAAAGTCTTGTGTTAAAAGTAATGTCTGCCATACACTAGAAGACTTTAAATGGACACCATCTCACAACTAAAGACAATATCCCACATTGAATGTTAAAGACTGGGGATCTTACAGGATCACAAATTGCAACACTACAACTAGATTAGTTTTGAAAAAATTTAACCAAGCTAGCTGGTTACTGCTAGCATTAGCTGGCAACTTAAGGGAAAGTTTGCAATTTTCGGTTCTGCCGTACATGCAGATGAACGTCGGGGGTCCTCGAGGTTCGCGTTTATCCACCGTTAAAACTGCTGTTATGACTTGCTTCAGAAATTTTTAAAATCTGCAACTTTCCCTCTAAGCGTTTTGCTTAGCGCTATAGCAACCATAAACAACACTGGCTCCAGCTGCTTTCTGCTTCCTGTTTGGTGCTGGAGGGAGCACACAGTGCACACCCATTGGTTGTTGACAATGTTCATGTAATTTAACTTCACTACCAAGACTTGATTGTGTCAGAATGTCAAGATGAGAAGAATAGTGACTCGGAATGAGTTTTCTTTCCAACCTTAGACCACACGATTTAGAGGACGGGAGCACCCAAGACCTTGCAAGACCCTCAGGATTAAATTCAAATATTGGAAAATATTGTTAATCCCAATGTAAATAAAATAGACACATTTTAGGATTAACTGTTGAATGTTTGTCTCTCCTAGTGCATTTGTTGCCACTGGTCTCTTCAGTAGCTGCTGGGGGTCTACTGCTGCTCCTGCTGGTCTTGGTGGTGGTCTGCCTGGCTTGCAAGAGAAGACGACGAGCCAAGCACGCTGGAGCCCTCGTCCAAACTCAATGTTTGTGCTCACATGGTTCACATTCATCCAATGAGTTCAAATGCTTATAAAGAAGTTATTCTGATGTTCATGATTCTTGTGTTTCAGTGGCTGTCCGAGTCAGGAATGAATATGAAAATAACGACTATCAGGACGACGAGGCTGACTATGAAAATGTTGATCCAATGGACACCAAGAACAATATCAAAGAGGAAGC
>NC_045747.1:233763-233914 GCF_008692095.1 Etheostoma spectabile | reverse complement strand
GAGGAAGAGGAGACCCATGATTATGTGGAACCAGAGAGCTACAATGATCATGAATGTGAGGAAGCCTTCCCAAGGAAAAATATTATAAAGACCAACAAAGTCTGTTTCAGTGTAGAGGAAAACAGAGAAGAAGAAGAAGAAGAAGAAGAAG
>NC_045747.1:218873-233745 GCF_008692095.1 Etheostoma spectabile | reverse complement strand
AATGACTATGAAAATGTTGATCCAATGGACACCAAGAACAATATCAAAGAGGAAGCAGGGAAAGGGGAGGAAGAGGAGACCAATGATTATGTAGAGCCAGAGAGTGACGAAGATCATGATTATGAGGAAGCAGTCCCTAGGGTAAGTATTATGAAGACGAACGAGGTCTGTTTAACTGCAGAGGAAAACAGTGAAGAAGAAGAAGAAGAAAAAGAAGAAGAAGAAGATAACAATGACGACTATGAAAATGTAACCAAACCATTAGATGGAGACACTTTGGACATTTATGGAGAAGAGGATATTTATTAAAACCTTTTAAGGTGTCCAATGATCAACAGTGTCACAGTGGTTATCGTGGATGAAGCACCCACTGCAAAGGATTTAAATCTTAAGGTGCTTTTACATCTGTAGATCGGCTATTTTGGTCAAGACCAAAAACATTTACATTGTAGCATTTTTCAGCTGTTTCAGTTCCTTTTTAAACCACACACTTTGCTCTGGTGCAAATCAGCTGATGAGTTGGTGAAATGAAACAAAATGCAGCAACACAAGTCACGTGACAACATTCACATCAATGGCCAGATGTGTCCTTGAACACATTTCAGTCCCTCCAGGATTTTGCGAAGTCACAACAGCAACAATTCACACATATTTAACCATTGACTCCCAATTTCAACCAACCACTGCAACTTTTCCGCAAATTTGACCAATAACCGGAGTTTCCCGCAGTCCCAGTCTTTGCATCTGTGTGTTACTTGGTGAGAGCCACT
Organism: Etheostoma spectabile; assembly: GCF_008692095.1. NCBI lineage: Eukaryota > Metazoa > Chordata > Actinopteri > Perciformes > Percidae > Etheostoma > Etheostoma spectabile. Next base: position 232,975 of record NC_045747.1, on the reverse strand, counting down.
GACCTGGCGGAAGTGAGAATGGGTTAACATAACATAGGTTTGTCGCCAAATTAAGTTCCTTGTTTCTGATATGAAGACCAGACGAGTGTGACTCAAACATCTCACATTTACCAAGAAAGCGTACAGCGAAAGACCGTGCAAAACATTTCAGACCGTCCTTCCAAGCTGTAACATTTTAACATCAATGTACGCTGTAATGTTTTTTTCATTCTAAAGTCGCTGAGAACTGCTGCTGTTTTAATCCTGTCGGCTCTCTGCAGAGGTGGGGCTGCTCAGTTCCCACGCCGCGACTGACGCACGCACACACGCACACACACACACACGCACACACCATCACCACACATGGGCGCACCGCAGCACACACACCGCACACACGCAAACACACACACACACACACACACACACACACACACACACGCACACACACACACACACGGTGGATTCAGAAAAAACTGGAGACATTACGTACAGGATGACCTAAATTGAGGACAGCTACGCTCGTTATTGTAAGAGTTAAAGTCCAATAAGTACTTTGTGTGTCACAGACCAGGCCAATGTAAAGATCAACAAGCCATTGACACATATGTTCAAATAATAAATTTCTTTTTTTTGTTGTCTTAAATCAACGAAAATTGAAAAGAAATCGCAACTTTTATTGCAAATTTTTACAAAAGCTTGTGCAAAATCAGGCATTTTGGACCAAATATCAAAAAAGTCTTGCGGAATCCTGGAAGGACTGCTCTTCGATTGGTCTCGATTGGTCAACGGATCTCCTGGTCCTAAAGAAAGAGAGGAGGGAAAGCCAGCAGACATCATGTGTTTTGCTTACTAAGTGCTACTATGGAGAGACCACCGCAAGGGTTGACTGTAGCCCTGTTCATCATAGCACAGCACAGCGGACCACAGCAGCTGGTGTAGTCCAAACATGTTGGGTCTGTTACAGGTCGGATCACGTTCTCACTACAATCAAATTGCTCTGGAGTTCATTTGAAAGCATACAACTATTTGGTCTTCTTTTGGTGTGTATCAGAGTGGGATTGCTGCATTCCACCTGCCCAAACCAACCATACCAAGAAGGAAAACAAACTCCAGTGTGATTCAGCTGAACTAAATCAGGCAGGTGTGAAAGGCCCCTTAAAGTGACAAGTGACTATTCAAATAGATGGACTAGATAAATATTCATCTATTTATAAAGATTAATAGGGATTAACATAAAGATGTATAGGGGTATTTTAATTCCAAAGGCCAAGGGAACTTTATCAGGATGCATAGTATCCTGATCCATGAAATAACTGGCCTTTAAAAATGAAACACCTGCCTCCATGGAAATTGAACATAGGGGGGGGTATACTTAGCCCCTGTATTTTAACATAGGGGGTATACTTATGCCCTGTATTTTAACATAGGGGGTGTATACTTATGCCCCTGTATTTTAACATAGGGGGTGTATACTTATGCCCCTGTATTTAAACTAGGGGGGTGTATACTTATGCCCCTGTATTTAAATAGGGGTGTGTAGACTTATCCCTATTTAACATAGGGGGGTATACTACCCTGTATTTTAACATAGGGGGTGTATACTATGCCCCCTGTATTTTAACATAGGGGGGTGTATATATGCCCCTGTATTTTAACATGGGGGTGTATACTTATGCCCTGTATTTAACATAGGGGGTGTTACTTATGCCTGTATTTGAAGGAAGAACAGTCATTTATTCACGATACATTATTCATTCACAAAGTCCAAAATTGGTGTCCTTAAAGGTCGGAATTTTCCTAATTTCTTTGATTAAGGCATTAAGATCAATTTCCTAAAGATGTTTTTTATTCCTCTTCTTTTTAATCAACTTTAGCATGGGCGGGGGGGGGGGGGGGGGGGGTAACTTATTCAAACCACTTTATATTAACCTCCTTGAATTGTAAATCAACTTCCCATTTTCTTGCTTAGAGCAGACATTTGAAACCACTGTAATTTCTCTACGCTTAGCAGCTGGCAAAACGAGATATTGTTATTTAATGCGTCTTGAAGGTGTTGATTGGTCATATGACGGATTATTGATTGGTAATATTGACTGCTGCAGCTACATAATAACTGTGCAGACATAGTAGAGTGGTGTCATTCATCTTGCTGCTGTATTGGGTGAGCAGATTACGTGTATTCCATAAAATGTTGAAATTTCTTTCACCTTTATAGAAATACATTATTCAATATTGCTGAGATGTTGTTTTTAAGGCAACATGTAATAGTGTTATGTTAAATGTACCTTACTTTTATATCATCTTGGCATATATAAGTAATTTATTCAAATAAATGTCTAAATGTTACTAAATGTATTTAAGTATCTTTTGCACATGCACACATAACCCAGATATGGCCCTGAGGAGTTTATAGCTGGATGGTCTCATAGAACCAAAATAATGACCAGCCTGGCTGGGTGGGTAATAATAACCCAGTCATTTAAAGATGAGCGTTTGGCAGCCATCTTGAATCTCCCTTTCTATTTCTGACCCTGGCATCCCCTGGTTCACTGACACACTTCTTTATTTTTGCAGCAGTCCTCCCACTGACTAAAAGATGACTAGTGTTGTATCGTTTGGGGTTTTTCGATACTGGTGCTAAAGCGATACTTTAAAAAAGGTGCCGGTGCCTAAAACGTGCCTGAGCCAATACTATTTAAGACCAAAGGGTACAAAACAACAGTCGGCGACATTAAAGAATGGCTTATTTATTGATAAGAATATAGGCTCAAAATTGATTGATTTATTAATAGAGTAATAATCATAACTTATAACAATGCATTTCACCAGTAAATTTCTGTTGAACAACAAAAACAGCCACCAGATGGGAAAAGCGTATTTTACAATAACCTTGAATGCACCACGAGGCTACCACTTTCAAATAAGCGCACGGCAGATGTACTCTGCTTAACGTCCTGCTGTTGGAATCCTCTCCCGTGAAATACAGCCAACTTTACATGGTTTAATGTTTAATCCAGCTGCTAGCTAACGGTAGGCTAGCTGCTGTCAAGTGCAGTGGTAACTGGGGCGTTCCTCTTTCGCTTGTCTTAGCAGCTGAGCAGACAGAGCAGAGTCCGCAGTCCGCTAACTTGTTGCTCTTTCTAATTTAACCAATAAGCTGCTCTGTTTAGGCTACAAAAGGAGCACGCAGGCTGAAATTCAACCGTGCGGTTTTGTCGAGAGTAAGCTATACGCAGAAGGAAGCTCCACCAGCTGCTAGGCTAATGCGCAGTGGTAAACCCTGCAGTGTTAACATTATGTGTCCACGTCCTCTTCCGCTCAATGGACTGTCCATCCTCATATGCAAAGCTGAAGTGACGAGCAACTTAATTTTTTCTTTTTTTCCCTCCATAAACTCTTGAATCTAGGATAGAAGACTTACTGCTTTCATATCACACAATATCTGTTCTCCTGTAACTTCTGTAAACAAAAAGTAAAAAAGTAAATACAAAATATGGCAGTAGTGGCACGTGACCGCGATATTGCGGTAATGCGGTAACCGTCCTAGTCCCAGTGTTAACTAGCGTCATGGTTAACAATGCTTCTGTTGCCTCTACCGTTCATTTTGGAGCATCAGAGAGCAGCGCAGGCAAATTAGTCGCACCGAAATCTACATTTTGGTCCGGGCCATATCGGCACTGGGTCAATCCTAAAGATGAATCTTTTAGTGAGATAATGTCTTAATCTATGCAGATGATACTGAGCAGTATTTAACAACAAATACTTATTTGTATTAAAATAAGCAGGCTACTGCTTGCAGGGGTAATCTAACAGTATCCAAATCACCATGAACAGAAAAAAAAATCCAATTCAACAAATTTCAAAGCCTAAAAACCACAGTGGAATCAATACTTACGTATGTGACACAAAAACAGAACTACCGTAGTATTAAATGCTGGGAGATTGTATTGATTACATTAAATACATCAACAGTAACTTAAAAAAGTACCAGAACAATAGATGGTATTTTGTCTTAGCATACAGTGAAAAACAGAAGCTGTTTCCAGCCAATCACGTGTAAGCCATTTCACTGTTTGAGCCAATAATGTGAAGGCAGCCACAAAAATAGATTTGACACGGGCTTCTTGTAATGTTAGGACCCTGGTTTCACACACGCACACACACACACACACACACACACATGCAGTCAGACTCTGGGAAATGTTCGCGCTCTGAGCTCATCCGTGGAAGAAGCACTGTAACCTGAGACAAGACGGCCTTTGTTCACATTGCTGATCGACATGCTTAGTTCTTAACAGCTGCTGATGTCTGATTTTAGGCTAGCAGTAAATATCTAAAAATAAATAAATAATGTTTTTGCCAATTTTTGCCACATCTATGAGCAATAACAATAACAAAAGCTTTCCCATCTGATCGGATACCTGCACTGTTCCCACTGTATTTGAACACTTTTAAGTTGATGTCCTGTATGTACCTTTTCAATTAACAGTAGCCTCTTATAAAGTAGAAATGAAATGATTGCAAGGTATTTTGTGTCATTCAATCTAATATAGCTTGGTGACTTCCTTACAGCTTTGACAAATTCTAGTTGACATTTTGCAATTAACGCTTACTCTTGCCGAAGGTGAAATGATCAACAGTAACGTTACACATGGCATATCATGTGTTGGTGGAAGTCTGGATATTGATTTGGGGACAATGACATTGCTGGCTAAATTTTCCTGTTTAACATACTGTCAAATTATCTTTACTGATTGTCAACCATATATATGTTGTTGATTATGAATCTTGCTAGCTTACGTTAGCTTACTGGTGTCTGGGCTGATGACTGAGCCAAAGGGTTCTATGAGCTGAGTGGACCAGAAATATCTCCCGTTGCCAAGTTGCATCTAAGGTCCATCCGGTTTACTGGAGCTGTGATCAACGTTGTTTCAGGTATTAATTAAACCATGAGACGTATTAGACTTATTGGATATTGGTTGCAAAACGCATGAAAATATAAAGTATTGGTATTAAAAAATACATTTGCAAGTGATTATGGTATAAGCACGTTCATGCCCAGGTGTCCATTATCAGGTAATGAATGAACTCCACTGCGTGGATGTATTTTTTATTTTAAAAACAATCAAACTTGACAATAAATGAACAGTGTAATTACTAGGTAGAAGTCAGTGTCATTTTATGTTCAAATGTATGTCCATCACAGGGCATAGCCTCACAGGATTATGATACTTTTCTTTCCCTTCTGTCTACTATTTACTTTCAAGTATTTTTTTGCTTTCAATAACAAAGAGTCTGTGTGTAATGACAGTGATAACTAGAAGACATTTTTTGAAAAATGTGCCAAGAACAGCCATTTCACACACTATTTCTTTTCACTATCACCCCAGATATTCTCATACTGCTACAGGAAGAATGTGTTATGAACAAATATTTTTTGTTTTTAACACACTTTAGAAATATGTATCTGCCTGATATAGCAGAAGATAAAAGTCAGAATGTTGTGTTAACACGGCCATAGGCACAACAACACAAACAGGTTAGGACCATGAGCTGTCTTTAGCCTTGTGATTAGTTGCAGGGTATTCCTGACCTCGCTGGCACACGCTAACAAACAGCAGTGAGCTCATGGGGTGGAAATAGCTAAGTGGGAGGGACGGAGCAGGACAGCTGGCGTACATAAGAGAAAGAGGTACTGTGTAATGTCTCAAACTACCGGAGAGAAGTCTAGAAGAAGAAGAAACTCTGGAAGCTCTCAGTTCTCACTCTTCACTGGAGCCCAAAGCTATCAAGTCTGAGAGAGGGAATCTGCCCCCCAAGAAACAAAAAGAAGGATTTGCAGGTTGCTGAAGTCAAGTTTGCCAAAAACTGTCCTCTGACGCTGACTTAATGGCCCAGCATGCAGCTTTGAGGAGCCTGTTTGGCGATGACCCTTTCTTCAGTCAAGAACAGCTGCTGTGGCCGTTGGGTCACGAGGCCCTCTCCTCACTGCAGCAAGACTTCTTCAACCAGAGAACCAAACTGGCCGACAGCCTTTTGAGGGGGCTTCACGATGGGCCCCACCTCCTCAAACTTAACAAGTTGCCCCTCATTTCCTCCACTTTGGCAAGGTATGTACAGTAAATGTGTAACTCAGTAGTGGTTGCTCCTGATTGGCTTTGTTTAAGGCCGTTTTCACACCTATTCATTGGGCTTTGTCTGTGGCTATCAGCCTCAGGAGGGATTGTTACAACCAGTGGCATAGCACAGAATTCTGGGCCCTATAGAAAGGAATGGGCCCCTCCCACCAACCACAGCTATTCATTGTAACATTTTTTTCTAACATCTTTTTGATGATGTTTTTTTCTGGGTACTCAATCCCCTTTTCCCCCCAGTCCGACACCCCTGGTTCCCCCTACTATTAGGTTCAGAAGGCCGTTATGTATTCACATTGTAACGGAACGCAATTAGTGTTTTCCTTGACCCCCTGGGGTCACATTTCACAACTCTGAGTCCCGTTGTGAATTCAACCTAATTAGTTAGGTCTAGGAAACTAACCTTCTTTAGTTGGATTTAGTAAAAGATTGTGGTTTTGATTAAAATATTTACATTTGTAGTTTAGTTAGAAACAATGCATAAGGAACGTGTATGATAGTTAACTTTCAAAAAGATGCCAGAAAAGTTAACGCTGACATCAGGTTTCACACAGGAGCTCCAACCTTTCAATTCTACTACTGCTCTCCATAAGTTTTTTTAGAGACAAGACAAGTTTGTGTTCTCAGAGTGCTTTCCCCTTGTTTCAGGTTCTTTTTACAAAAATCCCCCCCCAAAAAATGCATTACACTGCAAACCACGCAAAAATGTCATTTGTCATGTGTCTGAAAGAAAGTAAATACATGACACACCGTTGACATGCTCTTCCACATCACAGATTGCAAAGCACAACTGACTAAAAGAGCCATTGAAGTCATGAAGCTGCTTCTCATCTGGTTTCTGATTCTCTTTCAGGCTCAGTGATGGTACAGAGCAGCAGAAAGAGTCTGCGACTGCAGAGCTGTACCAGGAACCTCAACCGGCCACAAAGAACGGCGACCTCCTGGTTACCCTAGACGCTCGCGGCTATGCCCCCAATGACATCACTGTCAAACTAGTGGGGCGTTGCCTGGCGGTGGTGGCCAAGAAGCAGGCCGGAGCAGAAGAGAGCCAATCCTGCTCCTCCTCCTCCTCCTGCGCCTCCTTGTGCTCCTCGGCCTCGTCCCAGATGGGATTTGTCCAGAGGATCGACATTCCCGCTCACCTGGATCTGTCCGGCCTCTCTTGTTCCCTGATGAATGATGGACAGCTGCGTATCCACGCCCCTGTGACCAAGCAGCCAACCAGTGAGGAGCAGGAGGTGCCCGTTCGGTTCAGGACATCGCTGGAATTTCCTCTTACCAAGGACAAGACAAAGGAGGGACACAGACTAATGCACCCATGAGACACACTCCACACCTACTGTCAGTGTGAAAACACATTTTAAATAAATGAATAAAGAGTCCTGTTTTTATGCTCACATAGACACACTTCCACTTAAAGACGTCTATAAGAAGTAAAGTTTACCATTATAAAATGAAGAGAATATTTATTTTATAATTATTTGCAATTTGTATGACCTGTTAAAATGAAATAAAGTATGCTTTTCAAAAAACTATTATATTTGTACAGTGGTGACTGCTAGTGCAGGGGTTAATCAAGTGATGGACTTTAGTGACCAATAGATGGTGCCAGCAACCAACCTTGACCAAGAATGGAGATGGAGTAGAGAGAGGAAGAAAAGAGAAAAGACTTTAATGCTAGCGTCCCGTTTCCTTGCCCTGTCAGACTAAATTAGTAACTTTCAAGGGGCATGTGGTTTGCTGGCTAGAAGGTATTTGTCGGCATGTCGGAGAAGGTGACAAACAAAAGCAGCAGTTAAATGTTTTTTTTGTGTCCTGCCCTGAAGGTATTACAAAAGAGGCAAGACAAAACGAAGGGTTTGGAGAAAAGAGGGTAAGGAGAGGAGAAGAGAACCTATGTCTTGGGATTTCTGGCCTTGCAGATAGTTTGGGGCATATGCTGGCATACCCAGTGGAGGAATTTTGTTTGTGATGCTGAACACACACAAAAAATGTTCAAATTCAACAAAAGCGATTCAACAATGTTTTTCTAATTCATTAAAACATTTTCAATGACACAAGCACCACAAACCAATATCCATTTACCCTTATCACATTGGACACATCTTAAAGTGTCCATATTCTGCTCATTTCCAGGTTCATAATTGTATTTTTAAGGTTGTACCAGAATAGGTTTACATGGTTTCAATTTCAAAAAACACCATATTTTTGTTGTACTGCACATTGATCCCTTGTTTTAGCTCCAGAGTGAGACATCTCACTAGTTTTAGCTCCAGAGTGAGATATCTCCCTTCTATCCTATCTTTGTTGGGAGCTGCACATGCTCAGTAGCTCGGTAAGATCCATCAGCTGCTAACTCTTTCTCCAGCTTTGGTCAGTCCAAGGCAGGATTAGCTGGGAGACTTCTTCTAGACCAGCGACACTTTTGGAAGACCTGCACAACAGGGACAGGAAGTAGAACAGGGACAGGAAGTAGTTCTTTTGGAGATTCTGGTCAACTAGTGCCTGTTTGAGCAGTGTTGTCCATTGAGAACGAGCTAGCATGCTACGGTTAGCCTCCTCGTCTCTAGTGATTTAGAAAGCCGTGCAGATGTTGAACAGCTCACCCGGAGACTGAAGACAGAGGACATTCAGAAACCGGATCTCACTCAGAACACCATGGATAATTTTTTCTAAGTGTTCATGTGTGTGGAAGCACAAAAAATACAACACAAAATAACCCCCTAATTACGTGAAAAGGTGATTTTTTTCTCATAATATGGGCACTTTAAAAGGCAGATATCTAAACACCTGGGAATCCATGATTTTAAAAGTCTCTTTTAATGATCCATCTGTACCCCTCTCACTCTTACAGTCTGTCTCCCCTTGAGTCTTTTGTTTTTGTCCTCCCAGAAGGACATGACTTCACAGGCTCTGCAGGGGTGTGTTGTGTGGAAGTTTGTGATTGTGACTATGCATGTATTTGTTTTTTGCATTTAAGTGTTTGCATATGCATGCTCTTTTGCAATGACGTCCTCCAGAGTTAGTTTTTTTGCTGGCAAACAAGTAATAAAGATGAAAGTGTGTGTGTGTTTGTGTGTGTGTGTGTGTGGTAAAGTGTAGAGAAAATTGTGCATGACTTGCAGATGACGAACCCTAGCATCACTGTGATTACAGTATTTGGGCCCCACAGTCACCATCACCAACCCTTCAGCGCAAACACACACACACAGGAAAACTGACTGTCTACGTTCCATGGCGACAGTTATGAGGTCATAATGATGATGGATTCTCCAGCCCTGTGAGGTGGGAAACTTTGTTTCTCCTGGAAACAGACGTCCTCAGAGGACGCTGTTTAGACTGGCAACCGGTTCAATCTAGAAATAAAAAATCTCATCTCAATAATCCGATTTGAGCTGGTGTGTGCTCCAGTCGAAGCATTCCTTTGGTTAATTTCCCTACTCAATTTGTTGTTTTTAATTTATTTCTGTTGACATCTAAAATGGGTAGTAGGTGGGACAAAGTCATTGGGCACTGTGCAACAACATTTTCATATTCGTATCTGAGGTTAGTTCTTACGAATGACTAAATGAGAACTCTTGACCGCACAAAATGTGAATCCCTCATTTCAACCTGGTAAATGCCACCTCGTCGTTAGTAGGTGTGTTTTCAAGATCTGCGTGATTGATGCCCCCAAGTGGCTGTATAGTTTGGGGAATAAAGGAAGAATTCACAAAGTGGATATAAAGCCTTTCTGTTCTGGACACCAACATGACATTTAGCAGTGTTGTTAATGTCATATCTAGCCCCCACTCCTAAAGTCATGTTTTTGTTTCATATTTATTTCTGTATGTTTTTGCCACTTCTTGTTTTATTGTAATACTTTTATTGTAATGTCATGTCACTTAATTTCTTGTAGGACTGGGGGGAGGTGGTAAGAAATTGTATGTATCGTGATTTTTTTTTTACCAATGACTCACCCTCAATACTTTCTGTTTCCACAGTACCACTAACAACGATTAAATCATTAGTTTCTGGCAAAACAGGCCGAAAGCAGAAAGTGCACATCTACAAATTAAATAAACTTTACGTGATTGTCTTCTTAAAAAAACAATGTTTTAGAAATGTCTCTTGATTTCTTTCTCTTTAGTGTATTAATCAACTTTTGCTTTTGTTAGAGTAAAACAGAATCTCAACACTCAAAACTATCCAATTGATATATATCTAGAATCACAATAATTATGTAAGTGTGTGAGTGATATTCTAATGTTGTAACCATGTATTGTGAAAACCGAATGACAAACGCACATTGTCCCAGCCCTAATTTCCAGGGCCACGTTCAGCCCCGACAAAATGTAACAAACCGTTTATTTAAACCCTGCTAGGTGCGCAAGCGCACTGCCTTTTTATTACCATGAGTTTACATACACGTTACTGCTGATTGGGTAACACCTCTGACATATCCGTCCAATCAGGAAATATTCCTCAAATCTCGTTACACACTGTTGTAGTTCTCAGCAAACATGTCATTCAACCAGGAAACTGCATCAAAACTGCGCACAACGCTTTGAGATTGAACGTGCCCTTGTGTGATTACTGCTTTTCCTCAGTGTCCAATTGTCTCCCCTGGGTCTGTGTATGTATACATGTTCCTTTACTCAGTCATGTGCCAGTTCATCTTGTACTTTTTGTGTCAGCGTTTCCCTGTGTGCATCTTGTGAGTTTTATAACCCCTGCTTTTATATGTCTGCTTGCAGGGCCCAAAATTAGCACCACTAGCCCAGTTGAATGATTACGGCCTATTATTGTTTTCACTGGTATCAAACATCATCAAAAACCATATCATTTAATGAAAAATGTTTGACGGCTAGGTTTCCTCTAAAGTTAGGTTGGAACAGTGGTTCTCAACTTGAGAAGACAGAACTGGACTCCTGACCAGCCTTCTCATCTGTGCAGTGATCACTTTTAGAGTCATCACTACTTTGAAGGCATCACTTTTTACCCAAGACATTCAAACTTTGCAAAATCTATAATAATCACTGTTACACATTTGTCATATTTAAAGTGTACTTAAATAAAAAACAACTGAATTTTTAACCTTTTGCAATTAAGATAGTATTCATGCTTAATGTTTTATCTGGATTGTGTGATTTGCTTGTTCTTGAGTTGAAAGATTTGAATGTAAAATCTAACTTTCAGTCAATAACAACAAAAGCAGTGCCAATATTATACAAGTTATCAACTATACAACAGAAAACATTCTCAGATCAGTTCCTAATGAACAGAATAGTACTGCACAGTTATAATATGCCCAACATGGACCTGAGAGTCCATGAGGCTGTAGAGGTTCAGGCTTCAAATCTGACCTGTGACAATTTCCCGCATGTCTTCCCTTTCTTTCACCTATCTGAACTATCAAATAAAGTTGGAAAAACCCAACACAAAAGAAGAAAAAAAAGCAGTGTTATTCCAACAGTAATGGACATAAAAACACAACTTAAGTGACAGATACAATGTAGCCATAACACAACACACTTCCAAATACACCTTTGGGTCAGTAAAGAAAAGCATGCCAAGGTGTCAAAGGGGAAGCTGGCCCTCCATCACAGGGATCACTTTGATGCAGATGCTGCCACAGTGGATGATGTGGACATCTGGAGTTGCTCTTCTGCAGAGACTGGGAATAAAGTGGAGAAGAGGAGGTTTACCTATATTTAAATTAACACACTGTAGCTGAGTTTTTGCAGTGATTTATTATTTTACTTGGGGTTTTTTCGTGAGTCAGAGCCAGACAACAGCTATGAGGGGGTGCGTGTGTCCTCCACCCCCCCTTGCTGGACCACCACCCCACACCGTCTCCTGACAGGTGAGGGGCTGGAAAAAGAAGCCGAAATATGTTGGTCAGTAGCAGAAAGAAATCGTTCACTTGTGGCCATTAACAACACTTTAAAAGACAAACGAAAAGTTGTGCATTGTCATGTTTCTTGTATTGAATATCATTGCCAAACATAACACCATACCTTTTGAAAGTGAGGAGTAATTTCCTGTGTCCTTGGTGTAGCCCCCAGTTGGGGCAGTGCTGGACCCTGCTCTCTGGGTCAGCGGCTCCATCATTAAATTCATGGCACCCTGTTTTACTGCGTCATGCAGAACCACACAGACAAACAATGTTGCAGATTGTTTCTGCTGTATATAGTAGGGTCCCCCCACGGCTTGTGTGTGTAGGCCACGTGTGCACTGTTGCTTGGCTCACTTCTAAAAGAGCCAGATCTGCCGTTGTCGACAAGTGATCAGCTGATGACTTCTCCTACTCTTACGCTGCACCGCGAGTCCACTCTGAATCGAAGACTTGCGTACACGAGGTCAGACCAGACGTGAAATTTCATCGCAGACTACGCTCCCGTTCAAATTGCTAAATGCCAAGCTTTGCGTAGGAAATGGCGTAAGCCCGTCCTACGCTGGTTTTAGGTCGTACACACGTTTCTAAATGACAGCCAATGTTACTGTGAGCTTAAAACTCCCATGCAGTCATTCTTAATCTCTAAATCTAGTTTCACACCTGTATCAAATTACTATCACACATGAATAAACATTGAACCATGGTGATTGGATGTGATAGCCTACAAGTAAATATTGGTTCCAGAATTAGGTAATTTTACCGTATGAAAGTCCTCATGGCTCAAAACAAATAAAATACCCAGTGTTTGTTAATATTCAAGTTTGTGGTACTACAATGTTGGGGCGCATGATGGAGCTCATTTGAAATCCTCACAGAAAATAGTTTGTACTCACAGCTCCTCGGTAACTCAAAGCTTTACAATGAAGAAACCTGTCCTGAGTCTTTGTCCGTGTGCAAAACACAGGCTCCTCTGCCATGGAGTCTGGGTGGCCGCATTCGACGTACACTACCCTGAAATCACTAAAGCTTTACTAGAACTTTTCATATTATCATTCTCAATGTTTATATTCACTCAGAAGCTCAGTGACAACGTGGGTTTCTGCACGCACGCAGTCTCTTCTCCCAGCTCCGGAGGGTGATACTATACTAGATATACTAGCTAGCTAACAATAGCTAATTAGCAACCGTCCACACGTGGCTATGCCGTTAGCTCCACTTCAGTAGAAATATAACAGTTTACTCTTCCGTTTTCAGCAGGGTTACATACTTATATAAATCCCCTGGTTCTTAACTTTAATTAACCCTCTGAGCCCTAAGGCCATCATTTCTTTCAGGACAAACTGGGTTATGATGATGATGATGATTATACTTTTTTCATCCCTCAACGGGGAAATTTTGTTATTACAGCAGCAGCATTTCCTTCAATAACAGCAAAAAACAAAAACAAGTAAGCACACAAGAAATACAGGCAAACAATAGACAATGATTATATGGCAGACTGAAAGTAAGCAAAATGGCGTCAAAGGTATTTTAAAGTGCGGTTGCCATGATACAAAAAACAATATTGCAGTGTAAGTGACGTTAAAAGTTAATTGAATGTGTAATTAGAGTAATGAAGCAAGAGTCGGTACCATAATATAAATTATATTAACCTTTGACCATAAATATTGAAAATTAAGTAGTTAATAAAATATAAAAACCGATATTTAAGATAAACAGAAAGTGTGTGGTGTAGATGGGAGAAAAACAGGAACCGAAACCACAACATTATCAGGTAGAGCAGGTGTTGTAGAACTATTGTAGTTATTAGAATATTTGGGTTGCAGTGAGTTAACTTGAATGTTAAAAATGGTTGTAGGAGCTCAAAGACAAATAAAATGGAACATGAATCTTACAGATATGTATTGCTATCACAGACAGAGCAGTACAACCTAAGCCATTTTCCTTTCTAAAACACTTCTCATGTGTCTTGGGAGTCACACTGAAGAAATAATCATCATAACTTACACAGATGACAATACATAAATACATACATTTTTTCAAAGAAAGTCCAGAAGCTTTTGCCCTCATGACATTTACTTATGCCAATAATCAACACAATAATGTCATAT
>NC_045747.1:217649-218863 GCF_008692095.1 Etheostoma spectabile | reverse complement strand
TACACCCACAGCAACGCTACACAAGCATTTGTGTTGTCTAAAACCGTTCTATATGCAAAAATAAACCTAACTCATAAAGCACATACTATTGATATTTCTTCAAAAAAGGCCCAAATATACGTCCACTCTAACATCTTTGACTATTTCGACTAGGAGGATTTGGCCCTTTTCAGCCTCCATACAAAGTGAGTGACGTTGTCTCCCATAAATGGGCATACCGCTTGACTACACTTCCGTATACAAAGAGGAGAGACACGGTTCACGGAGCTGGTGGCATAAATGAGCGAAAACGTTATGAATTATGGACATCAAGTGGATAAATCTTGGATGTAACGGTTTGGATTTAATGCTTAACCTTGAAAAAAGACACAAGTTCCAGGCTGGATAGAAAATCACCTGTAGAGGCTAGAAAGACCCCAAAGACATCTTCGTAACCGCTAACTCGTTAGCTTTTAGTTGCAACTTTTGGTAAGTCTTTATCTTTTATGGTTATTAAATCATTAAACTATGAATCAGAGGGATTTAGGCTTGTGGGCGAGTCTCTTGGGTTCAAAGGGTTAACAGTAATTTGCTTGACCCTACTTCGAAAATACTTTTTCAAAAATACTTATTCCAAGCCAATTTCTTTGCAATTCTTTGATTAAATCTTGTCTTTGGCGGTCATAATTTCTACAAGACTTTCTCTTAATAAACAGTTATCTTCAAAAAACAAAATGAAAAATGATAATACCAGAAATGTTACGGGACAGCATGAAGAAGGACCCAGACGCAGAGCAGCGGCAACAGGTACGATGTTAATAGTGCACAGTTTACAAAACACAGGAGCACGGAAAACAAGGAGTCCAAAAACAATCCAACGAGGGCTCGGGGAACAGGCAAATCCAAACGGTAAAACAGGTCACAAGGAAAAAACTCACAGGGGGTGGCTGGAGCTCCAACAGGTAGGCCAGGGACGACAGGGAACAAGTAGGCTGGAAGAACACCGGGCGACGGCATACACGCAAACAAACTGGAATGATCCAACAAGAGGCAAAGGAAACACTGGGGTAAATACAGGAGTATGAGGTAACAGGAACGGTGAGAATCAGGGAACAACATTAGGGCGGGGCAGGACAATCAGACAAACAAAGTGAAGCCAGATAAGACAAGACAAGACCAGACAGGAAGCTGACAACCAAATAAAACAGGAAACAGAACATACAGACGCTTACCGG
>NC_045747.1:215266-217639 GCF_008692095.1 Etheostoma spectabile | reverse complement strand
CAGATCAGACACACGGGACCGGGGAAAACACTGAGACATTTACAGGGAGGCAAAAACAGGAAAACAAACCCAACAAAAACCCCAAACCACAACAAGAAAACTAATATCAGACTTTATCAGATTGGTAGCTAGTTGCATTATTTCATACACTATGTCCTGTCTAGCCTCTTAATAAAAACTTGAAAATCCACGCTTTCTTGCCTAAATGTTTTACCAAAATAAAAGTGTTACAACTCGCAAATACTTTGGCTCTCTAGGATGTGCCTGAGGTCATTGGGAAGTTAATACACTCAGTTTTTTGTTCCAAGTGTCAGTGTGATACTAGGCCTTACTAACACAGAGCTACAGAGGTTAGAATGGAGCTTTTCTATTTCCGTAGAAAGTAAAGCATCTGTAAAATGATTTGAAAACACTACTGTCAACATATCAGATGGACTACACACAACACTAGTACCATATTTTTCCAGTGGGGCTAGTAGCCAGATTGTGGTGGAGGCTAGGAACATTAGTGGGCTTCCCTTTACAGATTGTAGTGATAACAGCACAGTGACACGATTTGCAGTGACTATCGATTGCAGAGGGCACATGTGTTGGGTAAGTTGGTGCACCCCTGAACAGCTCTGGGGAGTTATTCCATGATGTCTTTATGTTCTTTTCCCCCCCGCATGTTTCCTTGGATCCGGGAGGCTCCAAAATCCGGGTTGTAGCTGTCACCGTGGTCCTGCTACATGTCCTGCGATGCCCTGTTACATCCTGCTACACTCTGCTGTGCCCTGTAACGCCCCGCTGTGCCATGAGCTTCTATTTCTAGTCACTGTTCCATTATATTTCACTGTGACTGTTATTGCCACTGGTCATTGCACCCCCAACCTGCACTGTCCTACCAAAAGCCTGGGTCTGTCCCAGGTTTCTTCCTAAAAGGAGTTTTTCCTCACCACTGTTGCACTGCATGCTTGCTCTGGTGGGAATTACTAGAATGGTTGTGTCCTTGTAAATTATACTTGTAAATTATAGTGTGTTCCAGACCTACTCTATCTATAAAGTGTCTTGAGATAACTCTTATGAATTGATTCTATAACTAAAATTGAATTGAACACACCCTTAGACTCTTAGTCTCTCCAAGGAACACAGCAAGGAAGATCACACAGCTCCTGTACATCCTCCTCAGTGCCTTAGCTTGAAATCAAGGTAAGACTGACTTGGCTTCAGATCCATAAACCAAACACCCATATTCAATTCTTGCTCTATTTAAATATACATATATTTGCTTCAAAGAAGCTACATCTGCTCCCCAGTATATATATACTTTCATCTATTTTCTTCCTTGTAAAAAACATAGCCTTAGTCTTATCAGTAGAAAATCTAAACCCCCATTTCCTTCCCCAATCCTCCACTAGTGTTAGAGCTTCCTGCACTTTCTGTTATGCCTCGTCAAGTTTAAATTAAGTCACTTATGTTTAGTCTTGTTGTGCTCTTCCTCTTTTACTTTGTTTTTACCTTCCCTCTCGTTTCAGACCCTGACTTCTTCCATTTGTGGGAATTTCCCACCACTGACTGGGATTGGTTTCACCTGTTTTCCCCTACCTTGTGTATAAATAGTCCGGGTCTCCCTTTGTCTTGTGCCAGTTTGTCTTGTTCGGTCCATGTGATAGTGTCGTCAAGTGTTCTAGCCAGATCCTCATGTTACCAGGTTTTTGGTTGTAGTTTTTTTGTGAAATTATTTGATCCTCCAAGTTTTCTTTGTTTTAACCTTTTGCCAAGTAAATATTTTGTTAAACTTTCTTCGGTTTTATGAGTCGTGCACTGGAGTCCACCAGTGTCGTGTCAAAGGTCGTTACACCGTATTCTTGGTATCCTTTACATTTTCCCCTTTTCCTTAGGCTACCCTGAAATAGCAAACAGTCAGCAAATAGTAACTTTCCAATTCCTGGCTGAACATTAGAAAAAACATCAATAACCATTATGCTGAACAGCAATGGACTAATAACACTACTATGTTGTGTCCCATTTTCTACCAGACATCTTCTAGATGATTCTGTCCCTATTTCCACCTGAATACTTTTATTATTTACCCAGTTAAACATATCATCTCCAATTCCTAGCACATGCATCTAGATTAAAAGGCCCTCTGGCCATCCCATGTCAGTAGGCTTTTTCTACGTCTAAGAATATATATATATATATATATATATATATATATATATTATATAATAAGCAAGATGGCGCCAGTGTGTGCGGCGATTCGTCTGCTCAGTATTTTCTTTGCTGTTGTTTTGTTTCTCTGTGTATGCCGCAGAGATGCATCGGCCTTATTTGTATACGATTGCCAAGCTCTTCTCAACATCCAAGCCTCAGTGGAATCGTTGTTTCCAA
>NC_045747.1:214626-215256 GCF_008692095.1 Etheostoma spectabile | reverse complement strand
GGGAGACCAAACTTCAAATCTCCCTTCTTATCCAGGATACCTATAGGCCTGCGGCGCTTACCCATTGCCTATTCCCGTAAGAAACGTCTTAGAAGACGGGGAAAGCGAGGGGGTGTACTGGTGAGATCCAAAGCCTACCTGATGCCCACCGATGCGATCAGTCCTCACCTCTGGAGCAATGGATGGTACCATCGCTCCGATGTCTACTCACCGGACTTTAGAGGCCGGTGGATCAGGCATATTACTCCCGCTCAAACTAATGTCTGCTACCCATCGATCAAGGCTCCTGTACCCTGGCGGATGCGGGCTCGTGGAGGCGGCGTGAACCACGACAACCTTCGGCCACTGGGCCGTGCTTCATCATCAGCCAGCGGGGAGCTTGTCCTTCGCATGGCCCTAATCAACGCTAGATAACTAGCAAACAAGACTTTCCTGCTCAATGAGTTGTTCTCCTCTCGGGAATTGGATTTTATGCTTCTGACGGAAACCTGGCTCCATGCCGGTGAGTTTAGCCCTTTCTCAGAACTTCTTCCTCCCGACTGTACTTTTCTCAGCTCCCCGCGGAGCACTGGGAGGGGTGGAGGTCTAGCGGCGTATTTTAAATCCACTTTCCACTGCCGACAGTCTCCC
>NC_045747.1:214270-214616 GCF_008692095.1 Etheostoma spectabile | reverse complement strand
TTGCTAGCTTTGAGCTGCAACTTTTCGAGTTCAGCCATCCTTTTCCTGTGTTGTGCGCAATTGTATATCGCCCTCCAAAGTTCAACAAGGATTTTATAACTGACTTTGCGGATTTTCTGGCGGTGATTGTGATAAAATATGATCGTCTTCTTATTGTTGGTAATTTTAATATTTACGTATGATGTGGAAACCCAAGATTTTATGAATCTTATTGATTCATTCAACCTTAACCAGTTAGTGACTGGCCCGACACACGAAAAAGGTCACACATTGGACCTTGTACTTACACACGGTCTCTGTGTCCATATTAAGGAAATCTGTAACACCGGTATATCCGATCACCTGC
>NC_045747.1:211369-214245 GCF_008692095.1 Etheostoma spectabile | reverse complement strand
CTGTTCTGTTCACGGCTACAACCCCTGCTCGGATCGCAGCTTGTCATCCTACTCGTCTTCAGCGTGTGATCAACCGTCAACTACGCTGCAGTTGAAAATGCTTTAAAGAATCTAAACTTTGTAACTTGGAGGTGGCTGTGGTCTCAGTGCTGATGAGCTAATTTCCTCCTTGGCTCCACCTGCACTGACATCCTGGACTCTGTTGCTCCTTTTAAATTAATATAAGCCATCCTCAGAACCATGGCTAAATAACACAACCGCTCTCTTAGGCGTACTTGTAGACAAGCTGAAAGGAAAGGGAAAAAAGACCAGCTCAGGTTCCCTTCAAATTCTTAGAGATGCCTTGCAAGCTATCAGAGAGCTGTAAAAATCGCTAAAACTAAATTCATATCCAACATTTCTCCAACAATAATATAGGCCCCAGGTCTCTTCAAAATCTCAATCACTTATAATCCTAGCAATGCAGCTCAAATCGTGCCCACACTACATTATGCGAAGATTTAAAACAATTTATTGGTAAGATTTCTGTGCTTAGATCTTTACAACACTCCTCTGCGATAGACCCTTCAGTACCTCCTACATACTCAGCTGTCTTTAAGCAGTTTGAGCCTGTATCACTCTCCTCACTATCTAGATAGTTCAGAGTCTGCGGCTTACAAATTGTCCCTGAGATATCCTTCCCTCACGTCTTTTAAAGGACGTTTTAATACGTCGGTCCAGCATTCTTATTTAATAAACACATGTCTGAGTACAGGTTGTGTCCCAGCTGCCTTTAAACATGCTGTAGTGCAGCCGCTTATCAAAAAATCTGATCTGGATTCTGACGTTCTCTCTAACTTCAGGCCTATTTCCAAATTACCTTTTCTAAAAGTGCTGGAGAAAATAGTCTTGAACAAATTACAAACATTCCTCAATAAACTGGCATCCAGGATAAGTTCCAATCTTGTTTAAACCACGGCATAGTACAGAAACAGACTTTAAGGGTTTTAATGATCTCCTTTATACAGGTGATTCAGGTAACTCTGCTGTGTTGGTGCTTTTAGACCTGATGCCGCCTTGACACGTGGATCACACAATCTTTATACTCCCCTTGAACACGTTGTAGGTATCAAAGGTATTGTCTTGAAATGGTTTCAGTCATACTTGACTGATAGGAGCTTCTCTGTTTATTCAGCTGAACACACTTCGTCAGCTGCTCTCTTACCTCGGGGTCCCTAAGGCTCTATTCGGGCCCTATCCTCTTTTCACTGTACATGCTGCCATGGGTTCCATTTTTCAGAAACAACATCTCCTATCATTGTTTGCTGATGATGTCAAAATCTAATAGCCAATGAAATCTAAACCAAAGAGTCTGTGCAGCCATTGTTAATCTGCTTAAGGAGGTAAAAACCTGGATGGAGTTAAACTTCCTCACTCTAAATGAAAATAAAACGAAATCATCACGTTTGGACGTTCGGATGCTCTGGGTGACCCTTTGGGCATTTGGGCCCTCAGCCTCCCAAATCGACCATATTAAAAATCTTTTGTGTTATTTTTGATACCTCCTTTACTTTTAGTAAACAAATCAGTGCAGTTGTCGAGACCAGTTTCTTCCAGTAAGACTAGCTAAAATAAGGCCTATTTCCTTCGAAAGAACTTGAAAAAGTCATTTAGCTTTTATTCTTCTGCGGCTGGAATATTGTAATTCTCATAAAGGGCCTACACCAGAAATCTTAAATTGTCTCAGCTAGTCCAAAACGCAGCTGCTCGCCTTTTTACTAACAACAAAAAAAGTGAACACATAACGCCAGTCCTGGCCTCCCTCCCTGGCTACCTGTCCGTTACAGGATAGATTTTAAGATTTTATTGCTTGTTTTTAAGGCCTTAAATGGTTGGCGCCATCTTACCTGGTGATCTTGATGCCACCATTCTCCAGTCAGAACGCTGAGGTCGTCAAATCAGCTGCTCTTGGAGTCCAAGATCAAAGCTAAATAATAAGGGCGATAGAGCCTTTGCAGTGGGCGCCCCACCCTATGGAAAAACCCCCATGCATATTAAAGCGGACAGACCTTACAACATTTAAATCACGCTTAAGACGACCTGTTTGCTGTGGCCTTAACCCTCGGTAACCTGGATTGTGATGTTTTAAAGTGTAAACCATGGCTAAATAACACAACCCGCTCTCTTAGGCGTACTTGTAGACAAGCTGAAAGGAAAGGGAAAAAAGACCAGCTCCAGGTCTCCCTTCAAATTCTTAGAGACTGCCTTGCAAGCTATCAGAGAGCTGTAAAAATCGCTAAAACTAAATTCATATCCAACATTCCAAACCAATAATATAGGCCCCAGGTCTCTTCAAAATCTCAATCACTTATAAATCCTAGCAATGCAGCTCAAATCGTGCCCACACTTACATTATGCGAAGATTAAAACATTTTTTATTGGTAAGATTTCTGTGCTTAGATCTTTACCAACCTCCTCTGCGATAGACCCTTCAGTACCTCCTACATACTCAGCTGTCTTTAAGCAGTTTGAGCCTGTATCACTCTCCTCACTATGATAGTCAGAGTCTGCGGTCTACAAATGTCCCTGAGATATCCTTCCCTCACGTCTTTTAAAGGACGTTTTACTACGGTCGGTCCAGCATTCTTATTTTAATAAACACATGTCTGAGTACAGGTTGTGTCCCAGCTGCCTTTAAACATGCTGTAGTGCAGCCGCTTATCAAAAAATCTGATCTGGATTCTGACGTTCTCTCTAACTTCAGGCCTATTTCCAAATTACCTTTTCTCTCAAAAGTGCTGGAGAAAATAGTCTTGAACAAATTACAAACATTCCTCAATAAACATGGCATCCAGGATAAGTTCCAATCTGGCTTTAAACCACGGCATAGTACAGAA
>NC_045747.1:211203-211359 GCF_008692095.1 Etheostoma spectabile | reverse complement strand
TAAGGGTTTTTAATGATCTCCTTTTAACAGTGGATTCAGGTAACTCTGCTGTGTTGGTGCTTTTAGACCTGACTGCCGCCTTTGACACTGTGGATCACACAATCCTTTTATCTCCCCTTGAACACGTTGTAGGTATCAAAGGTATTGTCTTGAAAT
>NC_045747.1:211091-211193 GCF_008692095.1 Etheostoma spectabile | reverse complement strand
ATACTTGACTGATAGGAGCTTCTCTGTTTATTCAGCTGAACACACTTCGTCAGCTGCTCCTCTTACCTGCGGGGTCCCTCAAGGCTCTATTCTGGGCCCTAT
>NC_045747.1:202162-211066 GCF_008692095.1 Etheostoma spectabile | reverse complement strand
AGTTAGGTTGGAACAGTGGTTCTCAACTTGAGAAGACAGAAATGGACTCCTGACCAGCCTTCTCATCTGGGCAGTGATCACTTAGAGTCATCACTACTTGAAGGCATCACTTTTTACCCAAGACATTCAAACTTTGCAAAATCTATAATAATCACTGTACACATTTGTCATATTAAAGTGTACTTAATAAAAAAAACAACGAATTTTTAAACCTTTTGCAATTAGATAGTATTCATGCTTAATGTTTATCTGGATTGTGTGATTTGCTGTTTTGAGTTGAAAGATTTGAATGTAAAATCTAACTTTCAGTAATAACAACAAAGCAGTGCAAATTATACAAGTATCAACTATACAACAGAAACATTCTCAGATCAGTTCCTAAGAACAGAATAGTACTGCACAGTTATAATATGCCACACATGGACCTGAGAGTCCATGAGGCTGTAGAGGTTCAGGCTTCAAATCTGACCTGTGACAATTTCCGCATGTCTTCCCTTTCTTCACCTATCGAACTATCAAATAAAGTTGGAAAAACCCAACACAAAAGAAGAAAAAAAAGCAGTGTTATTCCAACAGTAATGGACATAAAACACAACTTAAGTGACAGATACAATGTAGCCATAACACAACACACTTCCAAATACACCTTTGGTCAGTAAAGAAAAGCATGCCAAGGTGTCAAAGGGAAGCTGGCCCTCCATCACAGGGATCACTTTGATGCAGATGCTGCCACAGTGGTGATGTGGACATCTGGAGTTGCTCTTCTGCAGAGACTGGGAATAAAGTGGAGAAGAGAGGTTTACCTATATTAAATTACACACCTGTAGCTGAGTTTTTGCAGGTTTTTATTTTTACTTGGGGTTTTTCGTGAGTCAGAGCCAGACAACAGCTATGAGGGGGTGCGTGTGTCCTCCACCCCCCTTGCTGGACCACCACCCCACCGTCCCTGACAGGTGGGGGCTGGAAAAAGAGCCGAAATATGTGGTCAGTAGCAGAAAGAAATCGTTCACTTGTGGCCATTAACAAACATTAAAAGACAAACGAAAAGTTGTGCATTGTCATGTTTCTTGTATTGAATATCATTGCCAAACATAACACCATACCTTTTGAAAGTGAGGAGTAATTTCCTGTGTCCTTGGTTGTAGCCCCCGTTGGGGCAGTGCTGGACCCTGCTCTCTGGGTCAGCGGTCCATCATAAATTCATGGCACCCGTTTTACTGCGTCATGCAGAACCACACAGACAAACAATGTTGCAGATTGTTTCTGCTGTATATGTAGGGTCCCCCCACGGCTTGTGTGTGTAGGCCACTGTGCCATGTTGCTGGCTCACTTCTAAAAGAGCCAGATCTGCCGTTGGACAAGTGATCAGCTGATGACTTCTCTACTCTACGCTGCAACGCGAGTCCCCTCTGAATCGAAGACTTGCTACACGAGGTCACGACCAGACGTGAAATTTCATCGCAGACTACGTCCCGTTCAAATTGTAAATGCCAAGCTTGCGTAGGAAATGGCGTAAGCCCGTCCTACGCTGGTTTTAGGTCGTACACAGTTTTAAATGACAGCCATGGTACGTGAGCTTAAAACTCCATGCAGTCATTCTAATCTCTAAATCATTCACACCTGTATCAAATTACTATAACACTAATAAAAATTGAACCATGGTGATTGGATGTGATAGCCTACAAGTAAATATTGGTTCAGAATTAGGTAATTTTACCGTATGAAAGTCCTCATGGCTCAAACAAATAAAATACCCAGTGTTTGTTAATATTCAAGTTTGTGGTACTACAATGTTGGGGCGCATGATGGAGCTCATTTGAAATCCTCACAGAAAATACTATCACAGCTCCCGGTAACTCAAAGCTTTACAAGAAGAAACCTGTCTGAGTCTTTGTCCTTGTGCAAAACCACAGGCCCTTTGCATGGAGTCTGGGTGGCCGCATTCGATGTACACTACCCTGAAATCACTAAGCTTTACTAGAACTTTTCATATTATCATTCTCAATGTTTATATTCACTCAGAAGCTCAGTGACAACGTGGGGTTTCTGCACGCACGCAGTCTCTTCTCCCAGCTCGGAGGGTGATACTATACTAGATATACTAGCTAGCTAACAATAGCTAATTAGCACCGTCCACACGTGGCTATGCCGTTAGCTCCACTCAGTAGAAATATAACAGTTTACTCTCCGTTTCAGCAGGGTTACATACTATTAAATCCCCTGGTTCTTAACTTTAATTAACCCTCTGAGCCCTAAGGCCATCATTCTTCAGGACAAACTGGGTTATGATGATGATGAGATTATACTTTTTTCATCCCTCAACGGGGAAATTTGTTATTACAGCAGCAGCATTCCTTCAATAACAGCAAAAAAAAAACAAGTAAGCCACAAGAAATACAGGCAAACAATAGACAATGATTATATGGCAGACTGAAAGTAAGCAAAATGGGTCAAAGGTATTTTAAAGTGCGGTTGCCATGATACAAAAAACAATATGCAGTGTAAGTGAGTTTAAAAGTTAATTGAATGTGTAATTAGAGTAATGAAGCAAGAGTCGGTACCATAATATAAATATATTAACCTTTGACCATAAATATTGAAAATTAAGTAGTTAATAAAATATAAAAACCGATATTTAAGATAAACAGAAGTGTGTGGTGTAGATGGGAGAAAAACAGGAACCGAAACCACAACATTATCAGGTAGAGCAGGTGTTTGTAGAACTATTGTAGTTATTAGAATATTTGGGTTGCAGTGAGTTAACTTGAATGTTAAAAATGGTTGTAGGAGCTCAAAGACAAATAAAATGGAACATGAATCTTCAGATATGTATTGCTATCACAGACAGAGCAGTACAACCTAAGCCATTTCCTTTCTAAAACACTTCTCATGTGTCTTGGGAGTCACACTGAAGAAATAATCATCATAACTTACACAAGAGACAATAAATAAATAATACATTTTTTCAAAGAAAGTCCAGAAGCTTTTGCCCTCATGACATTACTTATGCCAATAATCAAACACATGTCATATTTATGTTTTTACACCCACAGCAACGCTACACAAGCATTTGTGTTGTCTAAAACCGTTCTATATGCAAAAATAAACCTAACTCATAAAGCACATACTATTGATATTTCTTCAAAAAAGGCCCAAATATCGTACTCTAACATCTGACTATTTGACTAGGAGGATTTGGCCCTTTTCAGCCTCATACAAAGTGAGTGACGTTGTCTCCCATAAATGGGCATACCGCTTGACTACACTTCCGTATACAAAGAGGAGAGACACGGTTCACGGAGCGGTGGCATAAATGAGCGAAAAAGTTATGAATTATGGACATCAAGTGGATAAATCTTGGATGTAACGGTTTGGATTTAATGCTTAACCTTGAAAAAAGACACAAGTTCCAGGCTGGATAGAAAATCACCTGTAGAGGCTAGAAAGACCCCAAAGACATCTTCGTAACCGCTAACTCGTTAGCTTTTAGTTGCAACTTTTGGTAAGTCTTTCTTTTATGGTTATTAAATCATTAAACTATGAATCAGAGGGATTTAGGCTTGTGGGCGAGTCTCTTGGGTTCAAAGGGTTAACGTAATTGCTTGACCCTACTTCGAAAATACTTTTCAAAAACTTATTCCAAGCCAATCTTTGCAATTCTTGATTAAATCTTGTCTTGGCGGTCATAATTTACAAGACTTTCTCTTATAAACAGTATTTCAAAAACAAAATGAAAATGATAATACCAGAAATGTTACGGGACAGCATGAAGAAGGACCCAGACGCAGAGCAGCGGCAAAGGTACAGATGTTAATAAGTGCCACAGTTCTACAAAACACAGGAGCACGGAACAAGGAGTCCAAAAAAAATCCAAACGAGGGCTCGGGGAACAGGCAAAATCCAAACGGTAAAACAGGTCACAAGGAAAAAATCACAGGGGGTGGCTGGAGCTCCAACAGGTAGGCCAGGGACGACAGGGAACAAGTAGGCTGGAAGAAACACGGGCGACGGCATACGCAAACAAACTGGAATGATCCAACAAGAGGCAAAGGAAACACTGGGTAAAATACAGGAGGTATGAGGTAACAGGAACGGTGAGACATCAGGTGAACAACATTAGGGCGGGGCAGGCAATCAGACAAACAAAGTGAAGCCAGATAAGACAAGACAAGACCAGACAGGAAGCGACAACCAAATAAAACAGGGAACAGAACATACAGACGCTTACCGGGAACAGGAGACAGATCAGACACACGGGACCGGGGAAAAACACTGAGACATTACAGGGAGGCAAAAACGGAAAACAAACCAACAAAAACCCCAAACCACAACAAGAAAACTAATATCAGACTTATCAGATTGGTAGCTAGTTGCATTATTATACACATGTCCTGTCTAGCCTCTTAATAAAAACTTGAAAATCCACGCTTTCTTGCCTAAATGTTTTACCAAAATAAAAGTGTTACAACTCGCAAAACTTGGCTCCTAGGATGTGCCTGAGGTCATTGGGAAGTTAATACACTCAGTTTTTTGTTCCAAGTGTCAGTGTGATACTAGGCCTTACTAACACAGAGCTACAGAGGTTAGAATGGAGCTTTTCTATTTCCGTAGAAAGTAAAGCATCTGTAAAATGATTTGAAAAAACTACTGTCAACATATCAGATGGACTACACCAAACAAGTACCATATTTTCCAGTGGGGCTAGTAGCAGATTGTGGTGGAGGCTAGGAACAATTAGTGGGCTTCCCTTACAGATGTAGTGATAAAAGCACAGGGACACGATTTGCAGGACTATCGATTGCAGAGGGCCAGTGTTGGGTAAGTTGGTGCACCCCTGAACAGCTCTGGGGAGTATTCCATGATGTCTTTATGTTCTTTTCCCCCCCGCATGTTTCCTTGGATCCGGGAGGCTCCAAAATCCGGGTGTAGCTGTCACCGTGGTCCTGCTACATGTCCTGCGATGCCCTGTTACATCCTGCTACACTCTGCGTGCCCTGTAACGCCCCGCTGTGCCATGAGCTTCTATTTCTAGTCACTGTTCCATTATATTTCACTGTGAATGTTATTGCCACTGGTCATTGCACCCCCAACCTGCACTGTCCTACCAAAGCCCTGGGTCTGTCCCAGGTTTCTTCCTAAAAGGAGTTTTTCTCACCACTGTTGCACTGCAGCTTGCTCTGGTGGGAATTACTAGAATGGTTGTGTCCTTGTAAATTATACTGTAAATTATAGTGGTCCAGACTACTTATCTATAAAGTGTCTTGAGTAACTCTTATGAATTGATTCTATAACTAAAATTGAATTGAACACACCTTAGACTCTTAGTCTCTCCAAGGAACACAGCAAGGAAGATCACACAGCTCCTGTACATCCTCCTCAGTGCCTTAGCTTGAAATCAAGGTAAGACTGACTTGTTCAGATCCTAAACCAAACACCAATTCAATTCTTGCTCTATTTAAATATACATATATTTGCTTCAAAGAGGACATTGCTCCCCAATATATATACTTCATCTATTTTCTTCCTTGTAAAAAACATAGCCTTAGTCTTATCAGTAGAAAATCTAAACCCCCATTTCCTTCCCCAATCTCCACTAGGTTAGAGCTTCTGCACTTGTTATGCCTCGTCAAGTTTAAATTAAGTCACTTATGTTTAGTCTTGTTGTGCTCTTCCTCTTTACTTTGTTTTTACCTCCCTCTCGTTTCAGACCCTGACTCTTCCATTTGTGGGAATTTCCCCACACTGGGGATTGGTTTCACCTGTTTTCCCCTACCTTGTGTATAAATAGTCCGGGTCTCCCTTTGTCTTGTGCCAGTTTGTCTTGTCGGTCCATGTGATAGTGTCGTCAAGTGTTCTAGCCAGATCCTCATGTTACCAGGTTTTGGTTGTAGTTTTTTTGTGAAATTATTGATCCTCCAAGTTTCTTTGTTTAACCTTTTGCCAAGTAAATATTTTGTAAACTTTCTTCGGTTTTATGAGTCGTGCATGGAGTCCACAGTGTCGTGTCAAAGGTCGTTACACCGTATTCTGGTATCCTTTACATTTTCCCCTTTTCCTTAGGCTACCCTGAAATAGCAAACAGTCAGCAAATAGTAACTTTCCAATTCCTGTGAACATTAAAAAAACATCAATACCATTATGTGAACAGCAATGGACTATAACACACTATGTGTGTCCCATTTTCTACAGACATCTTCTAGATGATTCTGTCCCTATTTCCACCTGAATACTTATTATTTACCCAGTTAAACATATCATCTCCATTCCTAGCACATGCATCTAGATTAAAGGCCCTCTGGCATCCCATGTCAGTAGGCTTTTCGTCTAAGAATATATATATCTATATATATATATATAATATATATATATCTTATATATATATATATTATATAATAAGCAAGATGGCGCCAGTGTGTGCGGCGATTCGTCTGCTCAGTATTTTCTTTGCTGTTGTTTGTTTCTCTGTGTATGCCGCAGAGATGATGGCCTTATTTGTATACGATTGCCAAGCTCTTCTCAACTCCAGCCTCAGTGGAATCGTTGTTTCCAAAATACAATCTGGGAGACCAAACTTCAAATCTCCCTTCTTATCCAGGATACTAGGCCTGCGGCGCTTACCCATTGCCTATCCCGTAAGAAACGTCTTAGAAGACGGGGAAAGCGAGGGGGGGTACTGGTGAGATCCAAAGCCTACCTGATGCCCACCGATGCGTCAGTCCTCACCTGGAGCAATGGATGGGTACCATCGCTCCGATGTCTACTCCCCGGACTTTAGAGGCCGGTGGATCAGGCATATACTCCCGCTCAAACTTGTGCTACCCATCGATCAAGGCTCCTGTACCCGGCGGATGCGGGCTCGTGGAGGCGGCGTGAACCACGACAACCTTCGGCCACTGGGCCGTGCTTCATCATCAGCCAGCGGGGAGCTTGTCCTTCGCAGGCCCTAATCAACGCTAGATAACTAGCAAACAAGACTTTCCTGCTCAATGAGTTGTTCCCTCTCGGAATTGGATTATGCTTCTGACGGAAACCTGGCCCATGCCGGTGAGTTTAGCCCTTTCTCAGAACTTCTTCCTCCCGACTGTACTTTTCAGCTCCCCGCGGGCGGAGGGGGGTGGAGGTCTAGCGGCGTATTTTAAATCCACTTTCCACTGCCGACAGTCTCCCAGTGACATCTTGCTAGCTTTGAGCTGCAACTTTTCGAGTTCAGCCATCTTTTCCTGTGTTGTGCGCAATTGTATATCGCCCTCCAAAGTTCAACAAGGATTTTAAACTGACTTTGCGGATTTTTTGGCGGTGATGTTGATAAAATATGATCGTCTTCTATTGTTGGTAATTTAATATTTACGTATGATGTGGAACCCAAGATTTATGATTATTGATTCATTCAACCTTAACCAGTTAGTGACTGGCCGAACAACGAAAAAGGTCACACATTGGACCTTGTATTACACACGGTCTCTGTGTCCATATTAAGGAAATCTGTAACACCGGTATATCCGATCACCTGCCTGTTCTGTTCACGCTACATACCCCTGCTCAGATCGCAGCTTGTCATCCTACTCGTCTTCAGCGTGTGATCAACCGTCAACTACGCTGCAGTTGAAAATGCTTTTAAAGAATCTAAACTTTGTAACTTGGAGGTGGCTGTGGTCTCAGTGCTGATGAGCTAATTTCCTCCTTGGCTCCACCTGCACTGACATCCTGGACTCTGTTGCTCCTTTTAAATTCAAATTAAGCCATCCTCAGAACCATGGCTAAATAACACAACCGCTCTCTTAGGCGTACTTGTAGACAAGCTGAAAGGAAAGGGAAAAAAGACCAGCTCAGGTCTCCCTTCAAATTCTTAGAGATGCCTTGCAAGCTATAGAGAGCTGTAAAAATCGCTAAAACTAAATTCATATCCAACATGTTCTCCAACAATAATATAGGCCCCAGGTCTCTTCAAAATCTCAATCACTTATAATCCTAGCAATGCAGCTCAAATCGTGCCCACACTACATTATGCGAAGATTAAAACATTTATTGGTAAGATTTCTGTGCTTAGATCTTTACAACATCCTCTGCGATAGACCCTTCAGTACCTCCTACATACTCAGCTGTCTTTAAGCAGTTTGAGCCTGTATCACTCTCCTCACTATCTAGATAGTTCAGAGTCTGCGGCTTACAAATTGTCCCTGAGATATCCTTCCCTCACGTCTTTTAAAGGACGTTTTAATACGTCGGTCCAGCATTCTTATTTAATAAACACATGTCTGAGTACAGGTTGTGTCCCAGCTGCCTTTAAACATGCTGTAGTGCAGCCGCTTATCAAAAAATCTGATCTGGATTCTGACGTTCTCTCTAACTTCAGGCCTATTTCCAAATTACCTTTTCTAAAAGTGCTGGAGAAAATAGTCTTGAACAAATTACAAACATTCCTCAATAAACTGGCATCCAGGATAAGTTCCAATCTTGTTTAAACCACGGCATAGTACAGAAACAGACTTTTAAGGGTTTTAATGATCTCCTTTTACAGTGATTCAGGTAACTCTGCTGTGTTGGTGCTTTTAGACCTGATGCCGCCTTGACACGTGGATCACACAATCCTTTATACTCCCCTTGAACACGTTGTAGGTATCAAAGGTATTGTCTTGAAATGGTTTCAGTCATACTTGACTGATAGGAGCTTCTCTGTTTATTCAGCT
Source organism: Etheostoma spectabile (assembly GCF_008692095.1). Taxonomy (NCBI): domain Eukaryota; kingdom Metazoa; phylum Chordata; class Actinopteri; order Perciformes; family Percidae; genus Etheostoma; species Etheostoma spectabile. The sequence goes on along the minus strand of NC_045747.1, from coordinate 202,379 downwards.
GAACACACTTCGTAGCTGCCTCTCTTACCTCGGGGTCCCTAAGGCTCTATTCGGGCCCTATCCTCTTTTCACTGTACATGCTGCCAACTGGGTTCCATTTTTCAGAAACATAACATCTCCTATCATTGTTTTGCTGATGATGTCAAAATCTAATAGCCAATGAAATCTATAACCAAAGAGTCTGTGCAGCCATTGTTAATCTGCTTAAAGGAGGTAA
>NC_045747.1:196263-202152 GCF_008692095.1 Etheostoma spectabile | reverse complement strand
GGAGTTAAACTTCCTCACTCTAAATGAAAATAAAACCGAAATCATCACGTTTGGACGTTCGGATGCTCTGGGTGACCCTTTGGGCATTTTGGGCCCTTCAGCCTCCCAAAATCGATCCCATATTAAAAATCTTGGTGTTATTTTTGATACCTCCTTGATGACCGTCTATCTGACCACAGCAACCAAGCCAGCTATCACGCACCATCGTGCGCCGAAGAATCCGTTTGTTCGTTCCTCCAGGGCAAAATGTATCTTGGCGCACCAAAATATAAGTCTACACTCTTTACGAAGACATAACATGGACATAGTTTGGGAAATACGCGCCGGCAGTTGAGCTTTTTTCCTAAAATATTCGCCTATGCAAATTTGTTGGCCGCTTCCAGCAAAGCGTTAAAAGACATCTGCTACCCCTTCAATGCCTGTGGTACGCGGACATTTACAACATCACATAGACACAAACATGAAGGCGTTTTGCCTCGTTGCGTGTCCCGACCGTGACTATCTATCAGTTAAAGACCCGCATCCCCTCACTGAGATAGCACCATCCTCAGCAACAGCAACCAATAAGCCCGGGCCTTCTGCGGTTTGGACCTATTGGAAGAAATGCATAAACAATTCCGTTATATAAGCAATCCTTCTTTGTTGCTGCTTAGAATGAACGGGTCGCACATCAACACTCGACCGTGTTGCTGGAAAAGCAGTATGCAATTGTAAGCTTCATTATTCAGCATGCTACCAAAGCGCAGCCGGCGCTCCCGCAGGACTGACGCAAGCGCCTGTCCTCATTTGTGCATTTGCCGCATCACTGTCACCGATCATATTTCCACACTCAATCACAGTACAATGATACTCACAGGTCCTCTCGCTACATGTGAAGCTGTATCACACACGTGTGCAAAATCAGCTTGCGTCGGGTTGGTGCAAAATTCGTAATATTTTGGGTCAAGGGTTAAACCCAGCTTCGGGTCAAGACGTCTTGTTGACGGTTTGCAAATCCGCATTATTATGTTTTGTTGTTTTCTTGCAGTAAGTTTGAACAAAACTAGAAGCACAGTGACGTGAGTACAAACACTGCAATGACTTCCCTCTTAATATCGGTATATTTCGTATTTTCATTTTATTTGATTTGCCCTAGTCTCTTGTTGCAGGCTTATTTTTTAAAAAAAATTAAAAAAATTTTGCGCATACAGGCTGCTGTGTTTTTGTGTTCCATCTTCAATGTGTGAATATCTGAAATAAAACATAAAATGAATGGAAATCTGTGTTTTTCTTTTATTTGAATATTTTCCAAAACATAAAAGACACATTGGAGCATAAAAATCTTCGTTACCGGGTCGAATTCAATTTCTGAACGTCCTAAATTAGTCTGACCATAAAAAGGCTTATTAGTATGATCATCATGCTGAAATAATATCATAGTCAAAAATTGCGCACACAAGCCCATATGGCATCTTTTAAAAAGTTATAGTATATATGTCACAATAAGTTACAACAATGCTTCTTAGGTATCCATAAAAAAAATTTGAAATTGATAGTATTGATTCAAATAAAAATTAAATATCATAAAATAGGGGTCATCGAAAAGTCATAATATAGTCATTCTACAGCATACCATAAAATGTTCCCTCCAAAAATGTATTTTGTAAATGTCCACATTATTTAATTTTCAAAAATGGGAAAACCAGTGTAGTAGGTCTTTTAAAGTCTTAGTATCCTATATATGCCATAAACAACACAAAAAAAAGTCCATAAAAGGTCATAATTATCGTATGTTTAAGAAATTATAGTAAGATAGTATGTCTAAACAAGGCAAAGGTATAGTATGTTTGAAAAAGTCATAATATAGTCGGTCAAAAAAAGAAGTCAGTAAGTATGTGAAAGCCCTAATCAAGTCATAGTATAGTATGTCGCAATAAATGCAAGTATAGTCAAAAACATCAGAAAAACGTATTATAGTATTTGGAAAAAAATCAAGTATATCACTCTCGCTTTTTTACATAACCTGATTCTGAGGGATGTTATGTGTCAATTATCCTGAGCGGAAAATGCCATAATCACTGGGTTTGGCTAATCCTGTATGCAGTTTCTGCCAGATCTCTTCCAGACATGGTGTTTGGGTGTATGTTTTTATTGTGATATGGATCCCCCTGGGTCTGAAATAAAGTTTATATATATATAGTTATTTTGAAAAAGTAATTGTATAGTATTTTTTTTTGAAAAGGTCAAAGAAATCACAGAATATCTTTGTTTAAAAAAAAGTTGTAAAAATTCACAGTAAGTATTTTGGAAAAAAGTACATCAGTACATAATATAAAAAACTCATAGTAACGTTAAATAATTGAACGAACAAAAAAACATCATCTCAGAATCTTATACACTAGCTATTTGTGAAGCTAACCAACAAGTCGGAGGTTGTATTTACACAACTGAAGACAAAAAAGTTGTAGAAGTGATATCATAACACTCCAAAAAAGTTGTAAAAAAAGGGTCATGAGTACAGTATGTCTAAAAAAGTCGTGAAAAGTCTAGTATAGGTAGTGGGAAAACATTCGTAGTGTTTTGACAAAAAAGTCAAAACAGTCCGTATTGATTCAAAGGACAAATCATAGTATAATATATCAAAAATAATTGTGTAGTATTTCGAAAAAGTCCTAAATGTATTAGTATACAATTCGAAAAATTCCTAACAATTGAGTAGATCTGAAAAAGTGCCTTGGTATATTGTAAAAGTCATAGTAATAGCATGTCAAAATAGTTTAAAAAGTCACAGTTCGTATGTTAGAAAAAAGTCATAGTCTATTATGTGTCAAAAAATTCATATATTTATGGTGGAAAAAAAAGTCGTATTACAGTATGGTCGAAAAGGTCGTAGTGTCGTATTTGAAAAAGTTCTAATAAATCAATAGTATATTAGTCAATAAAATGTCATGAAAAATCAGTCGTATAGTATTTTCGTAAAAGTCACGAAAATCGTAGTCTATATTTTGGAAAATTCATAGTATAGAAGTTTTATAAAACAGTCATTGTATATATGGTTACAAAAGTCTTGTAAGTATTTGAAAAAGTGCACAAAAAGTACTAGATAGGGCATGTTGAAAAAAGTCATAAAAATTCATGGTATAGAATATTAAAAGAAACAGCATAGTACCGTTGCAGATTGAACCCCTCCCATCAAATTATTATTCATCTCTGGAAGCTTATCTCACTGAGCCATATGAAGGTTTAAACATTTCGAATGTTATTTAGTGTTCCACATAACGAAAGACAAAAAGGTTGTATAAATCATGGTATGAAATGTCACAATTTTGTTTAAAAATTAAAAGCACAGTATGTTTAAAAAAATGCCGTTAAATGTCATTGTATAGTATGGCAGAAAAAAAGGCGTAGTAGAGTTTCAAGTATCTAGTTTTGTTGAAAACGGTCAAAAAGTCAGTATCGTATTTCCAAAAAAATTCATGGGCATATTATGCAAAAAATGTCGCTTGTGTAGTAGTTTGAAAACGGTCTTTGTAAAAGTCTAGTAAGCAAGTCAAAAAGTCATAACAAAGTCTGTAAGAGCATATCGCATAATCAAAAAAATCATGTAGGATGTTGGAAAAAAGGCAGAGTAGTATTAAGAATTGAAGCCGCAACCTAAATATTCCTTTCATCTCTGACAGCTCATCTCACTGAGCTATTTCTAAACTCATAACCAAAGGTTCAAAATCCTATTTATGCTTCATAAAGGCTGAAGACCATAAAGTGCGTACCAAGTCTGTACAAAGTCAAAAAGTAAGTACAAGTCATAATATAGTATGGTCGAAAAAAAAGTCTAGAATACTTGTTTAACAAAAGCAAGTATGTATGTCAAAAAAAGTTTTGTGTAGTATTGCCGATAAAATTCATAGTATAGGGATGTTGAAAACAGTCATGAACGTCATCCGTATAGTATTTGAAAAAGTCATAAAGTAGCATAGTACGATCAAAAAAGAAGCATAGTATAGTACACAAAAAATGTCATAGATAGTTATTGATAAAGTCCATAAAAAGTCCCTTAGACAGTATGTCAAAAAAAAAGTCATGTAAAGTCACAGTCTAGTACCAGAATGTTGAAAAAAAGTCAGGAAAAGTAATCTTTGGTGGTATTTCTCCAGCGTAACTCACTGAATATTGTGAAGTGGACAAAGCGCACTCTGGCGTTTTTTTATCGTCCATGGCGAACTGAAAGACAAACAGTTTTTACAAAGTCACAGTACGTTTGTCGATAAAAAATTATAATTATAGTATGTCCAAAGAGTCATTGTGTATTATTTTAAAAAAAAGTTCATAGTAACAGCAAGTCGAAAAGCATAAATAAGTCATAGTACTAAGCAGTCGAAAAACGTCAAAAAACTCCAAGTATAGTCTAATTAGCGGGAAAAAATCCAGAAGGAATGTCGAGCGGATGTTACTTCCTGCGCCATCTCAGAAGCTCACCTGCCTAAGGAGCTGCTGGTCCACTTCGTACACAGCATCGTCAGTCTGTCCTCTGCACGTCCATCACTTCTGGTTTGCTCTGCACCAAAAAGGACAGGAGCAACTACAACGTACAGTTAGATGCAGAAAGGAGATCATCGTTGCCAACCTGCCCTGCCACCATGCTTATACCACGCCATAGTCCAGGAAATGGGCAGGAACCATCACTGCAGACCCTTCTCCCCCCGTGACACCTCTGTTTCCAGCTTCTGCCCTCTGGTAGGCGCTACGAGCAGCTGTACGTCCAAACCAACAGACCTCAGGAACTTTTCTCTAAACCCACATGCCTCTCATGATGACACCTGACTAGCTGACCGCACAGTGTCAGGTTCATTCTGGCCCTTTCCCCCCCCCCCACGTAACAACTGTCTCTACAAAAAAAAAAAAAAAAAACACCTGCTTACGTTCCACTATTATTCCTCTATGTAGTATTATTCCTCAGTCTCATTCTCTGATCTCCCTTATTATCCATTATTTATTCATGCATCTCATTTCCTATGTCAGACTGTCATATGGTTCATACTGTTCATATTTGGAAATAATAATAACTTGATACTATTTATCCCAGTAACCCTTGCAATGTTCCACATTAAATAATGTTTATTGGGCTCGGGGGTTCATGCACCCAGCTCTCTACATTGTTTCTGCTTAGATTATTTTATTAGATGTGTATATATGTTTGTTGGGTTGTTGTTTTGAATGTGTAAGCACATTGTGAGCGCCTATGCTCCGCAGCAAACAAACAAAAAAGAAGGAAAATTCCGCGTAGTGTCTTCATACCTGGTCAATAAGCTGATTCTGTTCTGATTCTGATCTGATTCTTAAAAGGCACAGTACATTGAAGAATTGGAACCCGCCTCCTTAGCTATCATTTCCCATTGTCAATGTCAATGTCAATGTCATTATTTATTTCTATAGCACATTTAAAACAAAACAGTTGACCAAAGTGCTGAACAGAGTAATGTCAAATACATAAATAACAAGTGTAAAAATCACTCCAACCAATACATTACAGGGAGACACAACCACTTTAAAACATCACATCCAGGTTAACGAGGGTTAAAGGCCACAGCAAACAGGTGCGTCTTAAGCAGTGATTTAAATGTTTGTAAGGTCTGTGTAATATTATTGAAGCCATAACAAAAATCGTAGTATTTTATTTAAAAAAAAGTCATAAAAATAATGGGTATTGTACCAATATCATACAAGTCTATCCTATTAGGTGGCTGTTTTAACAAGTCCATAGGTATGTGTGTCGAAAAAAAAGTAATCAAAAGTCATAGTGTAGTCATGTTAAAAACAATCATAATCATTATCTTTCTTAGCAGTGAAAAAAAATTCATAGTATGTAAAAAGTCAGAAAAAAGTCTTGTAAGTAATGTTCGAAAGGAAGTA
>NC_045747.1:156395-196238 GCF_008692095.1 Etheostoma spectabile | reverse complement strand
ATCAGTCGTAACTGAAGAAACTGGTCTCGACAACTGCACTGATTTGTTTACTAAAAGTAAAGGAGGTATCAAAAATAACACCAAGATTTTTAATATGGGATCGATTTTGGGAGCTGAAGGGCCCAAAGCCCAAAGGGTCACCCAGAGCATCCGAACGTCCAAACGTGATGATTTCGGTTTATTTCATTTAGAGGAGGGAGTTTAACTCCATCCAGGTTTTTACCTCCTTAAGCAGATTAACAATGGCTGCACAGACTCTTTGGTTATAGATTTCATTGGCTATTAGATTTTGACATACAGCAAAACAATGATAGGAGATGTTATGTTTCTGAAAAATGGAACCAGTGGCAGCATGTACAGTGAAAAGAGGATAGGGCCCAGAAAGAGCCTGAGGGACCGCAGGTAAGAGGAGCAGCTGAGAAGTGTGTTCCGCTGAATAAAACAGAGAAGCTCCTATCATCAAGTATGACTGAAACCATTTTAAGACAAATACTTTGATACCTACAACGTGTTCAAGGGGAGATAAAAGGATTGTGTGATCACAGTGTCAAGGCGGCAGTCAGGTCAAAAGCACCAACACAGCAGAGTTACCTGAATCCACTGTTAAAAGGAGATCATTAAAACCCTTAAAAGTGCTGTTTCTGTTATGCCGTGGTTTAAAGCCAGATTGGAACTTATCCTGGATGCCATGTTTATGAGGAAGTTTTGTAATTTGTTCAAGACTATTTTCTCCAGCACTTTGAGAGAAAAGGTAATTTGGAAATAGGCCGAAGTTAGAGAGAACGTCAGAATCCAGATCAGATTTTTGATAAGCGGCTGCACTACAGCATGTTTAAAGGACAGCTGGGCACAACCGTACTCAGACATGTGTTTATTAAATAAGAATGCTGGACCGACAGTATAAAAACGTCCTTTAAAAGACGTGAGGGAAGGATATCTCAGGGACAATTTGTAAGCCGCAGACTCTGAACTATCTAGTAGTGAGGAGAGAGTGATACAGGCTCAAACTGCTTAAAGACAGCTGAGTATGTGGAGGTACTGAAGGTACTGAGGTCTATCGCAGAGGAGTTGGTAAAGATCTAAGCACAGAAATCTTACCAATAAAAAATGTTTTAAAATCTTCGCATAATGTAAGTGTGGGCACGATTTGAGCTGCATTGCTAGGATTTATAAGTGAGTTGAGATTTTTGAAGAGAACCTGGGGCCTATGATTATTGTTGGAGACAATGTTGGATATGAATTTAGTTTTAGCGATTTTTACAGCTCTCTGATAGCTTGCAAGGCAGTCTCTAAGAATTTGAAGGGAGACCTGGAGCTGGTCTTTTTTCCCTTTCCTTTCAGCTTGTCTACAAGTACGCCTAAGAGAGCGGGTTGTGTTATTTAGCCATGGTTCTGAGGATGGCTTTATATGTTTAATTTTAAAAGGAGCAACAGAGTCCAGGATGTCAGTGCAGGTGGAGCCAAAGGAGGAAATTAGCTCATCAGCACTGAGACCACAGCCAACATCACAAGTTACAAAGTTTAGATTCTTTAAAAGCATTTTCAAACTGCAGCGTAGTTGAGGGTTGATCACACGTGAAGACGAGTAGGATGACAAGCTGCGATCCTAGAGCAGGGGATGGTAGCAGTGAACAGACAGGCAGGTGATCGGATATACCGGTGTTACAGATTTCCTTAATATGGACACAGAGACCGTGTGTAAGTACAAGGTCCAAGTGTGACCTTTTCGTGTGTCGGCCATCACTAACGGGTTAAGGTTGAATGAATCAATAAGATTCATAAAATCTGGGTTCCACATCATACGTAAATATTAAAATTACCAACAATAAGAAGACGATCATATTTTTATCACAATCACCGCCAGAAAATCCGCAAAGTCGTTATAAAATCCTTGTTGAACTTGGAGGGCGATATACAATTGCGCACAACACAGGAAAAGGATGGCTGAACTCGAAAAGTTGCAGCTCAAAGCTAGCAAAGATGTCACTGGGGAGACTGGTCGGCAGTGGAAAGTGGATTTAAAATACGCCGCTAGACCTCCACCCTCCCAGTGCTCCGCGGGGGCGAGAAAAGTACAGTCGGAGGAAGAAGTTCTGAGAAAGGGCTAACTCACCGGCATGGAGCCGGTTCCGTCAGAAGCATAAAATCCAATTCCCGAGAGGAGAACAAACTCATTGAGCAGGAAAGTCTTGTTTGCTAGTTATCTGCGTTGATTAGGGCCATGCGAAGGACAAGCTCCCGCTGGCTGATGATGAAGCACGGCCCAGTGGCCGAAGGTTGTCGTGGTTCACGCCGCCTCCACGAGCCCGCATCCGCCGGGTACAGGGCCCTTGATCGATGGGTAGCGACATTAGTTGAGCGGGAGTAATATGCCTGATCCACGGCCTCTAAAGTCCGGTGAGTAGACATCGGAGGATGGTACCATCCATTGCTCCAGAGGTGGGATGATCGCATCGGTGGGCATCAGGTAGGCTTTGGATCTCACCAGTACACCCCCTCGCTTTCCCGTCTTCTAAGACGTTTCTTACGGGAATAGCAATGGGTAAGCGCCGCAGGCTCTAGGTATCCTGGATAAGAAGGGAGATTTGAAGTTTGGTCTCCCAGATTGTATTTTGGAAACAACGATTCACTGAGGCTGGATGTTGAGAAGAGCTTGGCAATCGTATACAAATAAGGCCGATGCATCTCTGCGGCATACACAGAGAAACAAAACAACAGCAAAGAAAATACTGAGCAGACGAATCGCCGCACACACTGGCGCCATCTGCTTATATATAATATATAATATCATATATATATATAATATATATATATATATATATATATATTCTTAGACGTAGAAAAAGCCTACTGACATGGGATGGCCAGAGGGCCTTTAATCTAGATGCATGTGCTGGAATTGGAGATGATATGTTAACTGGGTAAATAATAAAATATTCAGGTGGAAATAGGGACAGAATCATCTAGAGATGTCTGTAGAAAATGGGACACACATGTAGTGTTATAGGATATGCTGTTCAGCATAATGGTTATGATGTTTTCTAAGTTCAGCCAGGAATTGGAAAGTTACTATTGCTGACTGGTTGCTATTTCAGGGTAGCTAAGGAAAAGGGGAAAATGTAAAGGATACCAAGAATACGGTGTAACGACCTTTGACACGACTGGTGGACTCCAGTGCACGACTCATAAAACCGAAGAAAGTTAACAAAATATTTACTTGGCAAAGGTTAAAACAAAGAAAACTTGGAGGATCAAATAATTTCACAAAAAAACTACAACCAAACCTGGTAACATGAGGATCTGGCTAGAACACTTGACGACACTATCACATGGACGAACAAGACAAACTGGCACAAGACAAAGGGAGACCCGACTATTTATACACAAGGTAGGGGAAAACAGGGTGAAACCAATCCCAGTCAGTGGTGGGAAATTCCCAAATGGAAGAAGTCAGGGTCTGAAACGAGAGGGAAGGTAAAACAAAGTAAAAGAGGAAGAGCACAACAAGACTAAACATAAGTGACTTAATTTAAACTTGACGAGGCATAACAGAAAGTGCCGGAGCTCTAACACTAGTGGAGGATTGGGGAAGGAAATGGGGGTTTAGATTTTCTACTGATAAGACTAAGGCTATGTTTTTTACAAGGAAGAAAATAGATGAAAGTATATATATACTGGGGAGCAGATGTAGCTTCTTTGAAGCAAATATATGTATATTTAAATAGAGCAAGAATTGAATATGGGTGTTTGGTTATGGATCTGAAGCCAAGTCAGTCTTACCTTGATTTCAAGCTAAGGCACTGAGGAGGATGTACAGGAGCTGTGTGATCTTCCTTGCTGTGTTCCTTGGAGAGACTAAGAGTCTAAGGTGTGTTCAATTCAATTTTAGTTATAGAATCAATTCATAAGAGTTATCTCAAGACACTTTATAGTAGAGGTAGGTCTGGAACACACTATAATTTACAAGTATAATTTACAAGGACACAACCATTCTCGTAATTCCCACCAGAGCAAGCATGCAGTGCAACAGTGGTGAGGAAAAACTCCTTTTAGAGAAGAAACCTGGGACAGACCCGGGCTTTTGGTAGGACAGTGCAGGTGGGGTGCAATGACCAGTGGCAAACCGTCACAGTGAAATATAATGGAAACAGTGACTAGAAATAGAAGCTCATGGCACAGCGGGGCGTTACGGGCACAGCGAGTGTAGCAGGATGTAACAGGGCATCGCAGGACATGTAGCAGGACCACGGTGACAGCTACAACCCGGATTTTTGGAGCCTCCCGGATCCAAGGAAACATGCGGGGGGGAAAAGAACATAAAGACATCATGGAATACTCCCCAGAGCTGTTCAGGGGTGCACCAACTTACCCAAACATGTGCCCTCTGCAATCGATAGTCACTGCAAATCGTGTCACTGTGCTGTTTATCACTACAATCTGTAAAGGAAGCCCACTAATGTTCCTAGCCTCCACCACAATCTGGCTACTGCCCCACTGGAAAATATGGTAACTAGTGTGTGTAGGCCATCTGATATGTTGACAGTAGTGTTTTCAAATCATTTTACAGATGCTTTACTTTCTACGGAAATAGAAAAGCTCATTCTAACCTCTGTAGCTCTGTGTTAGTAAGGCCTAGTATCACACTGACACTTGGAACAAAAAACTGAGTGTATTAATTCCCAATGACCTCAGGCACATCCTAGAGAGCCAAAGTATTTGCGAGTTGTAACACTTTTATTTTGGTAAACATTTAGGCAAGAAAGCGTGGATTTTCAAGTTTTTATTAGAGGCTAGACAGGACATAGTGTATGAAATAATGCAACTAGCTACCAATCTGATAAGTCTGATATTAGTTTCTGTGTGTTTGGGGTTTTTGTTGGGTTTGTTTTCCTGTTTTTGCCTCCCTGTAAATGTCTCAGTGTTTTCCCCGGTCCCGTGTGTCTGATCTGTCTCCTGTTCCCGGTAAGGTCTGTATGTTCTGTTTCCTGTTTTATTTGGTGCAGCTCTCTGTCTGGTCTTGTCTTGTCTTATCTGGCTTCACTTTGTTTGTCTGATTGTCTGCCCCGCCCTAATGTTGTTCACCTGATGTCTCAAGTTCCTGTTACCTCATACCTCCTGTATTTACCCCAGTGTTTCCTTTGCCTCTTGTTGGATCATTCCAGTTTGTTTGCGTGTATGCCGTCGCCCTGTGTGTCTTCCAGCCTACTTGTTTCCCTGTCGTCCCTGGCCTACCTGTTGGAGCTCCAGCCACCCCCTGTGAGTTTTTCCTGTGACCTGTTTTACCGTTTGGATTTTGCCTGTTCCCCGAGCCCTCGTTTGATTGTTTTTTGGACTCCTTCCGTTGCTCCTGTGTTTGTAGAACTGTGGCACTTATAAACATCTGTACTTTTGCCGTGCTCTGCGTCTGGGTCCTTCTTCATGCTGTCCCGTACATTTCTGGTATTATCATTTTTCATTTTGTTTTTGAAGAAAATGTTTATTAAGAGAAAGTCTTGTAGAAATTATGCCGCCAAAGACAAGATTTAATCAAAGAATTGCAAAGAAATTGGCTTGGAATAAGTATTTTTGAAAAAGTATTTTCGAAGTAGGGTCAAGCAAATTACTGTTAACCCTTTGAACCCAAGAGACTCGCCCACAAGCCTAATCCCTCTGATTCATAGTTTAAGATTAATAACCATAAAAGATAAAGACTTACCAAAAGTTGCAACTAAAACTAACGAGTTAGCGGTTACGAAGAGTCTTTGGGGTCTTTCTAGCCTCTACAGGTGATTTTCTATCCAGCCTGGAACTTGTGTCTTTTTTCAAGGTTAAGCATAAATCCAAACCGTTACATCCAGATTTATCCACTTGATGTCCAAATTCATAACGTTTTCGCTCATTTATGCCACCAGCTCCGTGAACCGTGTCTCTCCTCTTTGTATACGGAAGTGTAGTCAAGCGGTAGCCCATTTATGGGAGACAACGTCACTCACTTTGTATGGAGGCTGAAAAGGGCCAAATCCTCCTAGTCGAAATAGTCAAAGATGTTAGAGGGACGTATATTTGGGCCTTTTTTGAAGAAATATCAATAGTATGTGCTTTATGAGTTAGGTTATTTTTGCATATAGAACGGTTTAGACAACACAAATGCTTGTGTAGCGTTGCTGGGTGTAAAACAATAAATAGACATTATTGTGTTGATATTGGCATAAGTAATGTCAGAGGGCAAAAGCTTCTGGACTTTCTTTGAAAAAATGTATGTATTTATGTATTGTCATCTGTGTAAGTTAGATGATTTATTCTTCAGTGTGACTCCCAAGACACATGAGAAGTGTTTTAGAAAGGAAAATGGCTTAGGTTGTACTGCTCTGTCTGTGATAGCAATACATATCTGTAAGATTCATGTTCCATTTTTTTGTCTTTGAGCTCCTCAACCATTTTTAACATTCAAGTTAACTCACTGCAACCCAAATATTCTAATAACTACAATAGTTCTACAACACCTGCTCTACCTGATAATGTTGTGGTTTCGGTTCCTGTTTTTCTCCATCTACACCACACACTTTCTGTTTATCTTAAATATCGGTTTTTATTTTTATTAACTACTTAATTTTCAATATTTATGGTCAAAGGTTTAATAATTTATATTATGGTCCGACTCTTGCTTCATTACTCTAATTACACATTCAATTAACTTTTAAACGTCACTTACACTGCAATATTGTTTTTGTTATCATGGCAACCGCACTTAAAATACCTTGACGCCATTTTGCTTACTTTCAGTCTGCCATATAATCATTGTCTATTGTTTGCCTGTATTTCTTGTGTGCTTACTTGTTTTTTTTTGCTGTATTGAAGGAAATGCTGCTGCTGTAATAACAAATTTCCCCGTTGAGGATGAAAAAAGTATAATTATCATCATCATCATAACCCAGTTTGTCCTGAAAGAAATGATGGCCTTAGGGCTCAGAGGGTTAATTAAAGTTAAGAACCAGGGGATTTATATAAGTATGTAACCCTGCGAAACGGAAGAGTAAACTGTTATATTTCTACTGAAGTGGAGCTAACGGCATAGCCACGTGTGGACGGTTGCTAATTAGCTATTGTTAGCTAGCTAGTATATCTAGTATAGTATCACCCTCCGGAGCTGGGAGAGAGACTGCGTGCGTGCAGAAACCCACGTTGTCACTGAGCTTCTGAGGAATATAAACATTGAGAATGAATATGAAAGTTCTAGTAAAGCTTAGTGATTTCAGGGTAGTGTACATCGAATGCGGCCACCCAGACTCCATGGCAGAGGAGCCGTGGTTTTGCACAGGACAAAGACTCAGGACAGGTTTTCTTATTGTAAAGCTTTGAGTTACCGAGGAGCTGGAGTATATTTTCTGGAGGATTTCAAATGAGCTCCATCTGCGCCCCAACATTGTAGTACCACAAACTTGAATATTAACAAACACTGGGTATTTTATTTGTTTTGAGCCATGAGGACTTTCATACGGTAAAATTACCTAATTCTGGAACCATATTACTTGTAGCTATCAACATCCAATCACATGGTTCAATGTTTATTCAGTGTGATGTAATTGATACAGGTGTGAATTAGATTTAGAGATAAGAATGACTGCAGGGAGTTTTAAGCTCACAGTAACATTGGCTGTCATTTAGAAACGTGTGTACGACCTAAAACCAGCGTAGGACGGGCTTACGCCATTCCTACGCAAGCTTGGCATTTAGCAATTTGAACGGGAGGTAGTCTGCGATGAAATTCACGTCTGGTCTGACCTCGTGTACGCAAGTCTTCGATTCAGAGTGGACTCGCGGTGCAGCGTAAGAGTAGGAGAAGTCATCACGCTGATCACTTGTCGACAACGGCAGATCTGGCTCTTTAGAAGTGAGCCAAGCAACAGTGCACACGTGGCCTACACACACAAGCCGTGGGGGGACCCTACTATATACCGCAGAAACAATCTGAACATTGTTTGTCTGTGTGGTTCTGCATGACGCAGTAAAACAGGGTGCCATGAATTTAATGATGGAGCCGCTGACCCAGAGAGCAGGGTCAGCACTGCCCCAACTGGGGGCTACACCAAGGACACAGGAAATTACTCCTCACTTTCAAAAGGTATGGTGTTATGTTTGGCAATGATATTCAATACAAGAAACATGACAATGCACAACTTTTCGTTTGTCTTTTAAGTGTTGTTAATGGCCACAAGTGAACGATTTCTTTCTGCTATGACAACTATTTCGGCTTCTTTTTCCAGCCCTCACCTGTCAGGAGACGGTTGGGGGTGGTGGTCCAGCAAGGGGGGTGGAGGACACACGCACCCCCTCATAGCTGTTGTCTGGCTCTGACTCACGAAAAACCCCAAGTAAATAAATAAATCACTGCAAAAACTCAGTACAGTGTGTAATTTAAATATAGTAAACCTCATCTTCTCCACTTTATTCCCAGTCTCTGCAGAAGAGAACATCCAGATGTCCACATCAACACTGTGGCAGCATCTGCATCAAAGTGATCCCTGTGATGGAGGGCCAGCTTCCCTTTGACACCTTGGCATGCTTTCTTTACTGACCCAAAGGTGTATTGGAAGTGTGTTGTGTTATGGCTACATTGTATCTGTCACTTAAGTTGTGTGTTTTTTGTCATTACGTTGGAATAACACTGCTTTTTTTTCTTCTTTTGTGTTGGGTTTTTCCAACTTTATTGATGTTCAGATAGGTGAAAGAAAGGAAGAACATGCGGGAAATTGTCACAGGTCAGATTTGAAGCCTGAACCTCTACAGCCTCATGGACTCTCAGGTCCATGTTGGGCATATTATAACTGTGCAGTACTATTCTGTTCATTAGGAACTGATCTGAGAATGTTTTCTGTTGTATAGTTGATAACTTGTATAATATTGGCACTGCTTTTGTGTTTATTGACGAAAGTAGATTTTACATTCAAATCTTTCAACTCAAGAACAAGCAAATCACACAATCCAGATAAAACATTAAGCATGAAACTATCTTAATTGCAAAAGGTTAAAATTCAGTTGTTTTTTATTTAAGTACACTTTAATATGACAAAGTGTAACAGTGATTATTATAGATTTTGCAAAGTTTGAATGTCTTGGGTAAAAAGTGATGCCTTCAAGTAGTGATGACTCTAAAAGTGATCACTGCACAGATGAGAAGGCTGGTCAGGAGTCAGTTCTGTCTTCTAAGTTGAGAACCACTGTTCAACCTAACTTTAGAGGAAACCTAGCCGTCAAACATTTTTCATTAATGATATGGTTTTGATGATGTTTGATACCAGTGAAAACAAAATAGGCCGTAATCATTCAACTGGGCTGTGGTGCTAATTTTGGCCCTGCAAGCAGACATATAAAAGAGGGGTTATAAAACTCACAAGATGCACACAGGAAACGCTGACACAAAAAAGTACAAGATGAACTGGCACTGACTGGTAAAGGAACATGTATACATACACAGACCCAGGGGAGACAATTGGACTGAGGAAAAGCAGTAATCACACAAGGGCACGTTCAATCTCAAAGCGTTGGCGCAGTTTTGATGCAGTTTCCTGGTTGAATGAATGTTTGCTGAGAACTCAACAGTGTGTAACGAGATTTGAGGAATATTCCTGATGGGACGGATATGGCAGAGGTTGTTACCCAATCAGCAGTAACTGTATGTAAACTCATGGTAATAAAAGGCAGTGCGCTTGCGCACAGCAGGGTTTAAATAAACGGTTTGTTACATTTTGTCGGGGCTGAACGTGGCCTGGAATTAGGGCTGGGACAATTGCGTTTGCATTCGTTTCACAATACATGGTTACAACATTAGAATATCACACAACAATTACAATATATGTGATTCTAGATATATATCATTGATAGGTTTTGAGTGTTGAGATTGTTTACTCTAACAAAAGCAAAAGTTGATTATACACTAAAGAGAAAGAAATCAAGAGACATTTCTAAAACATTGTTTTTTTAGAAGACAATCACGTAAAGTTTATTATTATTTGTAGATGTGCACTTCTGCTTTCGGCCTGTTTTGCCAGAACTAATGATTTAATCGTTGTTAGTGGTACTGTGGAAACAGAAAGTTTGAGGGTGAGTCATTGGTAAAAAAAAATCACGATACATACAATTTCTTACCCCTCCCCAGTCCTACAAGAAATTAAGTGACATGACATTACATAAAAGTATTACAATAAAACAAGAAGTGGCAAAAACTACAGAAATAAATATGAAACAAAACATGACTTTAGGAGTGGGGGCTAGATATGACATTAACAACACTGCTAATGTCATGTTGGTGTCCAGAACAGAAAGGCTGTATATCCACTTTGTGAATTCTTCCTTTATCCCCAAACTATACAGCCACTTGGGGGCATCAATCACGCAGATCTTGAAACACACCTACTAACGACGAGGTGGCATTTACCAGGTTGAAATGAGGGATTCACATTTTGTGCTCAAGAGTTCTCATTTAGTCATTCGAAGAACTAACCTCAGTACGAATATGAAAATGTTGTTGCACAGTGCCAATGACTTGTCCCACCTACTACCCATTTTAGATGTCAACAGAAATAAATTAAAAACACAAAATTGAGTAGGGAAATTAACCAAAGGAATGTCCGACTGGAGCACACACAGCTCAAATCGGATTATTGAGATGAGATTTTTTATTTTAGATTGAACCGGTTGCCAGTAAACAGCGTCCTCTGAGGACGTCTGTTTCCAGAGAAACAAGTTTCCCACCTCACAGGGCTGGAGAATCCATCATCATTATGACCTCATAACTGTCGCCATGGAACGTGACAGTCAGTTCTGTGTGGTGTGTTTGCGCGAAGGGTTGGTGATGGTGACTGTGGGGCCAAATACTGTATCACAGTGATGCTAGGGTTCGTATCTGCAAGTCATGCACAATTTTCCTACACTTTACCACACACACACACACAAAACACACACACACTTTCATCTTTATTACTTGTTTGCCAGCAAAAAAACTAACTCTGGAGGACGTCATTGCAAAAGAGCATGCACATGAAACATTAAATGCAAAAAACAAATACATGCATAGTCACACACAAACTTCCACCCAACCCCCTGCAGAGCCTGTGAAGTCTGTCCTTCTGGGAGGCAAAAACAAAAGACCAAGGGGAGACAGACTGTAAGAGTGAGAGGGGGACAGATGGATCTATTAAAAGAGACTTTTAAAATCATGGATTCCCAGGTGTTTAGATATGCCTTTTAAATGGCATATTATGAGAAAAAAACACCCTTTCACGTAATTAGGGGGTTATTGTGTTGATTTTTTGTGCTTCCACACACATGAACACTTAGAAAAATTATCCATGGTGTTCTGAGTGAGATCCGGTTTCTGAATGTCCTCTGTCTTCAGTCGGTGAGCTGTTCAACATCTGCACGGCTTTTCTAAATCACTAGAGACGAGAGGCTAACAGCATGCTAGCTCGTCTCAATGGACAACACTGCTCAAACGGCACTAGTTGACCAGATCTCCAAAGAACTACTTCCTGTCCTGTTCTACTTCCTGTCCCTGTTGTGCGCAGGTCTCCAAAGTGTCGCTGGTCTAGAAGAAGTCCCCAGCTAATCCTGCCTTGGACGACCAAAGTGGAGAAAGAGTTATCTAGCTGATGGATCTTACCGAGCTACTGAGCATGTGCCGCTCCCAACAAAGATAGGTCGAAGGGAGATATCTCACCTGGAGCTAAAACTAGTGAGATGTCTCACTCTGGAGCTAAACAAGGGATCAATGTCGCTAGTACAACAAAATATGGTGTTTTTTGAAATTGAAACCATGTAAACCTATTCTGGTACAACCTTAAAAATACAATTATGAACCTGGAAATGAGCAGAATATGGACACTTAAGATGTGTCCAATGTGATAAGGGTAAATGGATATTGGTTTGGGTGCTTTTGTGTCATTGAAAATGTTTAATGAATTAGAAAAACATTGTTGAACGCTTTTGTTGAATTTGAACCTTTTTTGTGGTGTTCAGCATCACAAACAAAATCTCCACTGGGTTGCCAGCATATGCCCAAACTATCGCAAGGCCAGAAAATCCACCAAGACATAGGTTCTCTTCTCCTTCCTTACCCTCTTTTCTCCAAACCCTTCGTTTTCGTTGCCTCTTTTGTAATACCTTCAGGGCAGGACACAAAAAAACATTTAACTGCTGCTTTTGTTTGTCACCTTCTCGAATGCCGACAAATCCTTCTAGCCAGCAAACCACATGCCCCTTGAAAGTTACTAATTAGTCTGACAGGGCAGGAAACGGGACGCTAGCATTAAGTCTTTCTCTTTTCTTCCTCTCTCTACTCCATCCCATTCTTGGTCAGGTTGGTGCTGGCACCATCTATTGGTCACTAAAGTCCATCACTTGATTAACCCTGCCACTAGCATCACCACGTACAATATAATAGTTTTTGAAAAGCAACTTTATTTCATTTAACAGGTCATACAAATTGCAAATAATATAAATAAATATTCTCTTCATTTTATAATGGTAAACTTACTTCTATAGACGTCTTTAAGTGAAGGTGTCTATGTGAGCATAAAACAGGACTCTTATTCATTTATTAAAATGTGTTTTCACACTGACAGTAGGTGTGGAGTGTGTCTCGGGGATTAGTCTGTGTCCCTCCTTTGTTGTCCTTTGTAAGAGAAATTCAGCGATGTCCTGAACCGAACGGGCACCTCCTGCTCCTCACTGGTGGCTGTGGTCACAGGGGCGTGGATACGCAGCTGTCCATCATTCATCAGGGAGAAGAGAGGCCGGACAGATCCAGGTGAGCGGGAATGTCGATCCTCTGGACAAATCCCATCTGGGGACGAGGCCGAGGAGCACAGGAGGCGCAGGAGGGGAGGAGGAGCAGGATTGGCTCTCTTCTGCCCCGGCCTGCTTCTTGGCCACCCGCCAGGCAACGCCCCACAGTTTGACAGTGATGTCATTGGGGGCATAGCCGCGAGCGTCTAGGTAACCAGGAGGTCGCCGTTCTTTGTGGGCGTTGAGGTTCTGGTACAGCTCTGCAGTCGCAGACTCTTTTCTGCCTGCTGACATCACGAGACTGAAAGAGAATCAGAAACCAGATGAGAAGCAGCTTATGACTTCAATGGCTCTTTTAGTGTTGTGCTTTGCAATCTGTGAGTGGAAGGCATGTCAACGTGTGTTCATGTATTACTTTCTTTCAGAACATGACAAATGACATTTTTGCGTGGTTTGCAGGTGTATGCATTTTTTGGGGGGGGATTTTTGTAAAAAGAACCTGAACAAGGGGAAGCACTCTGAGAACACAAATGTCTTGTCTCAAAAAAACTTATGGAGAGCAGTGTAGAATTGAAAGGTTGGAGCTCCTGTGTGAAACCGATGTCAGCGTTAACTTTTCTGGCATCTTTTTGAAGTAAGTAACTATCATACACGTTCCTTGCATTGTTCTAACTAAACTACAAATGTAAATATTTTAATAAAACCACAATCTTTTACTAAATCCAACTAGAAACGGTTAGTTTCTAGACCTAATCAATATAGGTTGAATTCACAACGGGACTCAGAGTTGGGAAATGTGACCCCAGGGGGTCAAGGAAAAACAATTGCGTTCCGTTACATGTGATACATAACGGCCTTCTGAACCTAATAGTAGGGGGAAACAGGGGTGTCGGATGGGGGGAAAAGGGGATTGAGTACCCAGAAAAAAACATCATCAAAAAGATGTTAGAAAAAAATGTTACAATGAATGCTGTGTTGGTGGGAGGGGCCCATTCCTTTCTATAGGCCCAGATTGTGCTATGCCACTGGGTGTAACAATCCCTCCTGAGGCTGATAGCCAAGACAAAGCCCAATGAATAGGTGTTGAAAACGGCCTTAAACAAAGCCAATCAGGAGCAACCACTACTGAGTTACACATTAATGTACATACCTTGCCAAAGTGGAGGAAATGAGGGGCAACTTGTTAAGTTGAGGAGTGGGGCCCATCGTGAAGCCCCCTCAAAAGGCTGTCGGCCAGTTTGGTTCTGGTTGAAGAAGGCTTGCTGCAGTGAGGAGAGGGCCTCGTGACCCAACGGCCACAGCAGCTGTTCTTGACTGAGAAAGGGTCATCGCAAACAGGCTCCTCAAAGCTGCATGCTGGGCCTTAAGTCAGCGTCAGAGGACAGTTTTTGGCAATTGACTCAGCAACCTGCAAATCCTTCTTTTTGTTCTTGGGGGGTGATTCCCTCTCTCAGAATTGATAGCTTTGGGCTCCAGTGAAGAGTGAGAACTGAGAGCTTCAGAGTTTCTTCTTCTTCTGACTTCTCTCCAGGTAGTTGAGCATACACAGTACTCTTTCTCTTATGTACGCCAGCTGTCCTGCTCCGTCCCTCCCACTTAGCTATTTCCACCCCATGAGCTCCGCGTGTTGTTAGCGTGTGCCAGCGAGGTCAGGTAATACCCTGCACACCTAATCACAAGGCTAAAGACAGCTCATGGTCCTAACTTGTTTGTGTTGTTGGCCTATGGCCGTGTTAACACAACATTCTGATTTATCTTCTGCTATATCAGGAGATACATATTTCTAAAGTGTGTTAAAACAAAAATATTTGTTCATAACACATTCTTCCTGTCAGCAGATGAGAATAATATGGGTGATAGTGAAAAGAATAGTGGTGAAATGGCTGTTCTTGGCACATTTTTCAAAAATGTCTTCAGTTACACTGTCATTACACACACTCTTGTTATTGAAAGCAAAAAAATACTTGAAAGTAATAGTAGACAGAAGGGAAAGAAAAGTATATAATCCTGTGAGGCTATGCCTGTGAGTGGACATACATTTGAACATAAAATGACACTGCTTTAATAGTAAACACTGTTCATTTATTGTCAGTTGATTGTTTTTAAAATAAAAAATCATCCACGCAGTGGAGTTCATTCATTACCTGAAATGGACACACTGGGCATGAACGTGCTTATACATAATCACTTGCAAATGTATTTTTTAATACCAAACTTTATTGTCATGCGTTTTGCAACCAATACCAATAAGTTACAGTCTCATGGTTTAATTAATACCTGAAACAACGTTGATCACAGCTCCAGTAAACCGGATGGACTTAGAGCAACTTGGCAACGGGAGATATTTCTGGTCCACTCAGCTCATAGAACCCTTTGGCTCAGTCATCAGAAGACACCGTAAGCTAACGTAAGCTAGCAAGATTCATAATCAACAACATTATATGGTTGTACAATCAGTAAAGATATTTGACAGTATGGTAAACAGGAAATTTAGCAGCAATGTCATTGTCCCCAAATCAATATCCAGACTTCCAACCAACACATGATATGCCATGTGTAACGTTACTGTTGATCATTTCACTTCGGCAAGAGTAAGCGTAATTGCAAAATGTCACTAGAATTTGTCAAAGCTGTAAGGAAGTCAACAAGTATATTAGATGAATGACCAAATACCTTGAATCATTTCTTTCTACTTATATGAGGCTATGGTAATTGAAAAGGTACATACAGGACATCAACTTAAAGTGTTCAAATACAGGGGGGACAGTGAGGTATCCGATCAGATGGGTAAAGCTTTTGTTATTGTTATTGCTCATAGATGTGGCAAAAATTGGCAAAAACAGATTTATTATTTTTAGATATTTACTGAAGCCTAAATCAGACATCAGCAGCTGGTAAGAACTAAGCAGTCGATCAGCAATGTGAACAAAGGACCGTCTTGGTCTCAGGGTACAGGGAGCTTCTTCCACGGATGAGCTCAGAGCGCGAACATTTCCAGAGTCTGCTGCATGTGTGTGTGTGTGTGTGTGTGTGTGCGTGTGTGAAACCAGGGTTCCTAACATTACAGAAAGCCCGTGTCAAATCTATTTTTGTGGCTGCCTTCAATATTGGCTCAAACAGTGAAATGGCTTACCAGGATTGCTGGAAACAGCTTCTGTTTTTCACTGTAGTGTAAGACAAAATACCTCATTGTTCTGGTACTTTTTTAAGTTACTGTTGATGTATTTCATGTAATCAATACAATCTCACAGCATTAATACTACGGTAGTTCTGTTTTGGTCACATACGTAAGTATTGATTCCACGGTGGTTTTTAGGGCTTGAAAATTGTTGAATTGGATTTTTTTTCTCTGTATGGTATTTGGATACTGTTAGATTACCCTGCCAAGCAGTGCCTGCTTATTTTAGTACAAATAGTATTTGTTGTTAAATACTGCACTCAGTATCATCTGCATAGATTAAGACATTATCTCACTAAAAGATTATCTTTAGGATTGACCCAGTGCCGATATGCGGACCAAAATGTAGATTTCGGGTGCGACTAATTTGCCTGCGCTGCTCTCTGAGCTCCAAATGAACGGTAGAGGAAAGAAGCATTGTTAATACATGACGTAGTAACACTGGGACTAGGACGGTTACCGCATTACCGCAATATATGCGGTCACGTGCCACTACTGCATATTTGTATTTACTTTTTTACTTTTGTTTACAGAAGTTACAGGAGAACAGATATTGTTGATATGAAAGCAGTAAGTCTCTATCCTAGATTCAAGAGTTTATGGAGGGAAAAAAAGAAAAAATTAAGTTGCTCGTCACTTCAGTTTGCATATGAGGAGGACAGTCATGAGCGGAAGAGGACGTGGACACATAATGTAACATGCAGGGTTTCCACTGCGCATAGCCTAGCAGCTGGTGGGCTCCTTCTGCGTATACGTTACTCTCGACAAAACCGCACGGTTGAATTTCAGGGAGTGGCTCCTGTTGTAGCCTAAACAGAGCAGCTTATGGTTAAATTAGAAAGAGCAACAAGTTAGCGGACTGCGGACTCTGCTCTGTCTGCTCAGCTGCTAAGACAAGGAAAGAGGAACGCCCAGTTACCACTGCAATTGACCAGCCTAGCATACGTTAGCTAGCAGCTGGATTAAACATTAAACCATGTAAAGTTGGCGTTGTCACGGGAGAGGATTCCAACAGCAGGACGTTAAGCAGAGTACATGCCGGGCGATTATTTGAGGGTAGCCTCGTGGTGCATTCAAGGTATTGTAAAATACGCTTTCCACATCTGGTGGCTGTTTTTGTTGTTCATCAGAAATCACGGTGAAATGCATGTTATAAGGGTATGATTGATTACCTATGATAAAAACAATCAATTTGAAGCTATATGTTATCAATATAAATAAGCCATTCTTTAATCGTCGCGACTTGTGTTTTGATACCTTTGGGGCTTTTAATAGTATTGGCTCAGGGCACGTTTATTAGGCTACCGGCCACCTTTTTTAAAGTATCGCTTTAGCACCGTACGGAAATAAACCCACAAACGATACAATCACTAGTAGCTTTTAGTCAGTGGGGGACTGCTGCAATAAATAAAGAAGGGTCAGGTGTGGATACCGAGGGATGCCAGGGCAGGAAATAGAAAGGGAGATTCAAGATGGTGCCAAACGCTCATCTTAAATGACTGGGTATATTACCCACCCAGCAGGCTGTCATATTTTGGTTCTATGAGGACCATCAGCGATAAACCCTCAGGGCTATCTGGTAATGGTGCATGTCAAAAGATACTTAAATACCATTTAGTAACATTTAGAATATTATTTGAATAAATAACGTATCTATGCCAAGCTGATCTCAAAGTAAGGTACATTTAACAAACACATATTACATGTTGCCTTAAAAACAACATCTCAGGAATATTGAATAATGTATTTTATAAAGGTGAAAGATATTTCAACATGTTTATGGGAATACAGTAATCTGCCACCCAAACAGCAGCAAGATGAATGACACACTCGACTTGTCTGCACAGGTTATTAGTGAGCCTGAGTACCAGTCAATATTACAATCAATAATCGTCATAGACCAATCAACACCTTCAAGGACGCATTAAATAAACATATCTCGTTTGCCCAGCTGCGAAGCGTAGAGAAAAGTTACAGTGGTTTCAAATGTCTGCTCTACGCAAGAAAGATGGAAGTGGAATGGGACGTGATTTACAATTCAAGGAGGTAATAAATGGTTTTGACATAAGGGTTTACCCCCCCCACCCCCCACCCGACCCATGCTAATGTTGAGTAAAAAGAAGAGGAATAAAAAAACATCTGTTAGGAATGATCTTAAAGGCTTAATCAAAGAAATTAGAAAAATCCGACCTTTAAGGACCACCAATTTGGACTTTGGAAGATAATGTGTGAATAAAGACTGTTCTTCTCATTGGGCATAATTATACCCCCCTAGTAAACGGGGCATAAAGTATACACACCTAGTAAAAACAGGGGCATAAGTATACACCCCCTTGTTAAAATACAGGGGGCAAATATACACCCCCTATGTTTAAAACTAGGGGCATAAAGTATACACCCACCTCTTAAAATACAGGGGACTAAGTTACACCCACCTATGGTTAAAAATACAGGGGATAAGCTAATAACCTCATCGTTAAAATAACAGGGGCATTAAGTATACACCCCCTATGTTGTTAAAATAACAGGGCATAAGTAGTACACCCCTATGTTAAATACAAGGGGCATAAGGTATACCACCCCTGTATAAGCATAAGATTCCACTAGAAAATACAGGGGCATAAAGATAAACCCTATGTAATCATGAGCGTTCTTTAACTCGTTTTCTGATTCAACTTGATAAATCCGTTTGGATTCATACCCATGAGTAATCCTTACTTTAATAGGAATGACTATTTTGTCGATTATTCTTGTCACTAAGTCACTGCATGATTATTAGTGGACACTGGAGTTGTTTTTGGTATTTTTGCTGAATGCGCAATCCACTATACCAAGAGATATAGTTAAATTGAATCCGAAGAGTGACATGTGCGACATGTTGAATCCAAATTTGACTAAACAATGCTTGTCCGCTATCGATATTGAAATGTACATCAATAGGGTATGGTCCTATAGTATAGAATGTATGTAAGGCTCAAACAGAATATTAGTAGATGATAATGGGCTGCTTTCTATTTGTATGGCTTTGGCCAGGTGTGAGATACGTTATGTAACCAAAATCGAGACCAATCATTGTATGCGTTCAGAATCCAGAAGACAATTTTTGTATGGGTCAAGATTCGCGAACAGTTGAACCAAAGCTTTTGTAAAATTGTGCAGCTAAGTGTGGATGTGAACAGGGTTCGTCACGTGCTTTCTTGTAGATGTAAGCCAAAAAATGATTTGGAGTCCTTATTTTTGACAGGAGACTGACATCGCGCCTGTTCAAAGAGGGCTCGGGTGACTTTTGATCTTTCTACTGCATTCCGCTAACTGCTCCTGTTCCCTTCGTGTTACTGTGACCACACCAAGACTTATTCTTTAACTTAGTCTAATACGTGTGTTAATGTGTTCCCAATCTTTTTCCTTGGCATCCGTTTCGTAGTAATTGTCTCATTCAGTTTTTTTTCTGAATCCTTTGTGTGCTTTGAGTCTTGTTTTTGTGTGTTGTGTGTGTCTTGCCTGTTGTGTCGGTGTGTAGTGTCCCCGGTGTGTGTGCGCTGTGTGTGGCCTGTGTTCGCCCGTGGGTGCGTGTAGTTCCGTGCTCTTCTCGTGTGGGTGCTGCCCGCTCCCGCGTGTGTCTGTGCGTTTGTCGTGACGCTTTCCACTGCTTGGTGTGGGTGCGGTATTTTGCTCCTGTGGCGTCTGCGTCCAGGCTGCGGCGGCGGCGAATGAGCGACACTTGCAGTAACCGCAGGATTAAACAGCAGAGTTTCATGGACTTTCGATGAAAAAACACATGTACAAGATGTACAGTCGATGAAAATGTTGTGACAGCGCTCTTATGGGAAGGCACGATGATCGTGGAAAATCTTGGCGGTCTTTCGCTGTACACGCTCTGAACTAGTAGCGATGTTGCGAACTGTTCATAAGCACTATCAGAAACAGGAAACGTTAATTGACGGAACAAACCCTATGTTATGTTAACCCATTCTCAACTTACGCCTGCGGAGTACAGTGGTGCTAATCACCCAAGAACACACAGATGCAGAGAATCCGGGACTGCGGTGGAAAACTCACGGTTATTGGTTCCAATATTCGATGCACGGGTAAAAGTGACAGTTGGTTGGTATGAATGTGATAACAAGAGAGTCAAAATTTAATGCAGTGTCGAATTGATGTGCTGTGGTGTGACATTCGCATAAATCCTGGTAGGACTGAAAATCGTTCAAGGACAACATGACTGGGCACATTGAGGGATGAATGTGTCACGTGACTTGTGTTGCTGCCAATATTGTTTCAGTTCACCAACACGGGTCTCAGTGTTTGCACCAGCACAGCAAAGTGTTGTGGTTATAAAAGGAAACTGAAAACAGCTGAAAAATGCTACAATGTAAATGTTGTTGGTCTTGCAAACATAGCCGATCAATACAGACTGTGAAACAGCATGTAAGATTTAAATCCTTTGCAATGTGGTGTGCTTCACCAACCTGAAAACCATGGGACCGGTGATTCACGTCGGAACACTTTAAAAGTTTTAATAAATATCCTCTTCTCATAAATGTCCAAAGTGTCCAATCTAATGTTGGTTACATTTACTAGTCGTCATGTTACTCTTATTTCAGTCTTTTTCTTTATTTCTTCTTCATGTTTCCTCTGCAGTTAAAACAGACCCGTTTCGTTTACTAATACTTACCCTAGGGAATGTTCCTCATAATCATGATCTTCGTCACTCTTGGTCTACCATAATACATGGTCTCCTCTTCCTCCCATTTCCCGGTTCCTTTGATATTGTTCTGTGGCCTGGTCCATTGTATAGTAACCTTTCATATACTTTTCTGATTCTTCTTCTTCTTTATTGTCTTCTCTGTTTCCTCTACAATCGAAACAGACTTTGTGGTCTTATATAATATTTTCCTTGGAAGCTTCCTACATTCATGATAATTGTTTTTTTTTCAGCTCTCTGGTTCCAACTGAAACATGGGCTTCCCTTTCCTGTCCTTCCCGCTGCCTTCCTCTTGTTAATTTTATTGGGTGATCCATGGTGATCAACATTTTCATAGTCAGCCCTCGTCCGATAGTCGTATTTCATTCATTATGACTCGGCGGCCAACGGAAACACGTAAGAATCAGACATCAGAATACATTCTTATTAGAAGCATTTGAACATTGGATGATGGAACCATGTGAGCACAACCATTGAGTTTGGACGAGGCTCCAGCGTGCTTGGCTCTCGTCTTCTTTCAAGCCAGGCAGACCACCACATAAGACCAAGCAGGAGCAGCAAGAGTAGACCCCCAGCAGCTACTTGGGAAGAGACCAGTGGCACCAAATGCCTGGAGGAGAGACAACATTCACAGTTAATCCTAAAAAATGTCGGCTATTTATTTTACCATTGGGGCTAACAAATATTTCCAATATTTGAATTAATCCTGAGGGTCTTGCAGGTCTTGGGTGCTCCCGTCCCTTAAATGTGTGGTCTAAGGTTGAAAGAAAAACTCATCGAGTCACACTGTATCTCATCTTGAACATTTCTGACACAATCAAGTCTTGGTGTGAAGTCTGAATAAATTACATGAAATGTCAACAACCCAATGGTGTGTGCACTGTTGCTCACCTCCAGCAACACAAACAGGAAGCAGAAGAACGCAGCTGGAGCCAGTGTGTTTATGGTTGACTATAGCGCTAAGCCAAAACGCTTAGGGGAACGTTGCAGATTAAAAATAATTCTGAAGCAAGTCATAAACAGGCATTTTAACGGGGTAACAGCGAACCTCGAGGACCCACGACGTTACATCGGCAGGTACGGCAGAAGAACCGAAAATTGCCAACTTTCCCTTAAGTTGCCATGCTATGCTAGCAGGAACCAGCAGCTGGTTAAATTTTTCAAAACTAATCTAGTTGTAGTGTTTGCCAATTGGTGATCTGTAAGATCCCCAGTCTTAAATTCAATGTGGGATATTGTCGTTAGTGTGAGGGTGTCCATTTTAAAGTCTTCATAGTTATGGCAGACATTACTTTTAACACATAGAGTGTTGGACAAGCGAGCTTCGCTAATGTCAAGTATAATGAAAACAAAAGTTAATGGGTGACCTTATTTGTGTATGCCTTTTACTTTACAAAACAAACATTTCAGCATCACATGCATAACCACAAGTAAAGTTACTTGATTGTAACATCAAACCACATGTTCCGTAAATATATACTAAAATGAGTTTTGTGCCAAACATAACCAACTGTGTCTGTCCTTAAAAACGTGACCATATGTGGTTTAGATTATGACGGATGGAACAATGCTCTGGGTGTGGTATATGAGCGGTAGAAATAAACACGATTTCATCATATGGTTAGCAAAATTGGTTTGGTCCATGAAGGCTCTCAAAGCAGGGCCTAGTCGCTTGCAAAAGTCTGTCGCCACAGCGCTTGTGGAGTAAGGTCTGGGACAAACTCGTTCACGGCCAGTTTGTGAAGATGTATCATGTATGTAATCTATGATCGCAACAGAACACCCGATTTCTATTATTTCGTGGTGGTCATCATGAAAATGGAACGTGACCATTTCCACACACCAAGTGACAGCAATGTAGGATGGACCGTGCAGGCGGGAGTGCTATACAATAACCATGAAATGGGCTTCTCGAGAGACGAAACAACGAAAAAATAAACACACATAGCACGTTGGGACACAGCCACAGTCTCTGGGGAATGCAAAAAGAAAGGGAAGGAAATGAAACGCACATGCCGGGGACAACAACAGAATGCGAACATGCAGCGGGGTGCACAGCTACAATAAACTGACGGTTGTGGTTGAAAAGAACCACGGGGACGAACCGTCACAAGCGAGGAGACGGCAACACCAACAGGGTGTTTTGTCATGACACTGCATGACACTGGGCTGGGTTACACAAACAAAAACTTGTGGTATATAAAAAAAAAAGCTCCCTTCCCAAAACTGCCATTTCAGCATGTAGTTTCTAACTCAAATGTGTTGTTTCTGGAGCGGAAGGGAAAGAGTTTGAGAATGCCAACATACAAGAGGTGAAAAAGCGACGGGCGGACATTGGGGCGAAGTTATCCCGGAAAGTACATCCGTTTATGCAGACTACTATATCAGTCAACATGGTGGTACTGACATCATAGGCAATTCATATGTTTTCTGATCAGGCTATACGGGAAATCACCCCTAAACGGAAAGTCGTCTATGATTACTTCAAAATTTTTGATTAAAACTTAGCAAAATTTAGTTCAATGTTATTTTTTTCTACTTACTTTTATTGACACTAATGGGTGCCGTTTGTGGAGGGTGATATTCTTAGCGACAGTTTTGACTCGAAACACACAGCGTAGGGCCCTGGTCTCCATACTCAGTCACCGGGAAGGAAAAGGAGTGTGGACTGGTTGTGAACGCGGCGTTGGTTGGTGAGGTTGGAACCAGAGAGATGGATAGAACACCTCCAAGCATATGGGAGGGGGTGGAGCAGGTGAAAGACCAACGCTGCAGAAAACCCTGGTTATCGGCACTCAGGGCCCCAGACCCCCTCTGTTAGGAGATGTTAGGGAGATGTGGGCTGCGGCCGCTGGTCAAGCACTAGGAAGTCTACAAGGAACGTGAAAACCGGGGGCCAAGCAGTATAGCGGAACTATCCAATTAAGAGTCATAATCGATCGGCCCAAGGGACTAGGAACATCAGATGCACATGAATGGACTAATGCAGGGATAGGGGAAGTCGCGCGAACACCGACAAGTTGGTTGAGATGCGGAGCTGACCGAACTCCGCACGGCGAGCCCTGATCGGTGTTCGTGATGAGTGTTGGTGGTGGGGTGTGGTGTGTGTGTTGGTGTGTGCTGTGTTGTGTGTGTGGTGGTGCGTGAGTGTGTGTATATATATATGAGGTTGTTTGCGGTTGCCCCTTTGGAACGTAAGTGTTTTTTGGACACACTGATATGGATTTGATGTTGTTTATTTTTCTGGGTACAGTATTGTTCATTTGTAGTTTTTGATGCTTTGTTAACTAATCACATCGGATTTGCAGTTTACCAGCTTCCTCACAAAAACATTTTGTCTGGACAGCCTTTGCATGTGGAGAGGGTAGGTGGTGTGAACATATAGTTTGCATACCTGCCCGAGTGACCTGAGTTGAATGTAGTGCAGAACGAAGTCTCAGAACACAGAGAGGTTCAGGCAAAGGTGTGCTAGAAAGGGGCAGTATGAAAAACTATCTGTGTATGTGAGAACCACCCAAAGCCGTGTGAAACTATTCTAGTAGATGCCCAACGCATACAAAAATGCTGAAAAGAGAGTGTAGCCACATTTTTAAAATGGAGAAGGTCGCGGAGGTATGGAGTGGGCCATAACACACATCGCTTCAAGCCAGGGAGGGAAGTGTTACATCGAGGAACAACAAACAAGACAACTTCCCAAGGAAAACGAGTGCTATTTCCGTCAGAGGGTTAAAATTAAAAAAAACAGAAAAAACATCATGAACATAACTAACTTGTTGTTTTGCTGACAATTCATGTGGAATAGTCCATAGATGGAAAAAATGTATGGATTAGTTCCTGCTCTGGCATAAACGTAACGATTGCAAAAGGAAGGTATACGGCGACAGCTCACAGAGCTCTGTAGCCAAAACCTTTCTTTATGAATTGCTTGGGAACTCAGGTTGGGACCAATTGGTCTCCCATGGCCACACTGTCATGCAGATGGCAGAAGTTTATTGTGTTAATGATTTTAGGCGTACATATTAGTCATCACCGTAGTGATCGGCCTATTCTTCCTGGTGTTCACGCAGAAACGACAAACATGCAGATACTGGAGCGGCACTCTAAACCTATTGTTGACAGTTATTTATCATTCCTTAGAATGCCATATGGGGCGACATGAAAACAAGCACTACTAGCTTATAAAGAAAATACTCCTACAGTTTTGACGAGATCAATTTAAAAGGTTGTTACAATCCAAAGACCTTAATGGTGGAAAGGTATGAAAAAGCTTGAATTTTGGACGAACAGGTGACGTGACATGGCACAATTTGGCATTGCTGTGAAAAGAGAATTGTCAGAACGCAAATGTACATTTTCCATTTTGCACTGAAATTACTCAGCTGATAAGAAGTCCAGCATGAGGAAAACTACATGCCAATATAGTCATAGCATAATATGTATATAGTAACTTGTCCAGAGGCACTGTGCATAACACACTCATCGCTATTCTTCCTGTTTCTTTATGTTTGATTAGTGGTAATGACTCGTGTTACGTTGGGTGGGCTTATTAGATATGAAATCCATAAATCTTACCAGAAATAGTGCGTTGACAAAAGTACTTTGGGGTGAGATGAAGTCTTGACTTGAACTACTTGTCTGATACCAAACACTGGTACAACCTCATGTGAAAGTTCCACTTGGTAAATGTGAAGGTAGCGAGTTGGTGCCGTACTGTCTTCTGATTTGGCATGAGGAGTGATGGGAGGATGAATGTCCACCAAAACCTGAGTTGAGATCAAACAAGTGATGCCAGGTTCTTGGACCCAGGTAACCTCACAACAGGATATGCATGGATATGGTGCGGTTTTGGAAGGCTCACTGAAAAGAATTAAATGTAAGAGTTAAAAAGTTATAAAACAATAACCCTTTGGCTGGACGTTTTCATGTTTTAAAATTCAGAAGACTGTATTAATCCCACACTGGGGATATTCTGTTTTATTTGGAAGAATTGCTTAAATTAATTAAGGGTCCATTGTCTACGCACGCGTTCCCAGCCCCCCATCGAGACGGGGACCATTGTTTTTTACTGAGGTTTTCTTTTTCGCTCCTCCATACTAAAAAATCCCGTTGCAGCCTTAAAACGTACCTGGCGGCTGTGTGCCATTGGTTGAGGACTGGTCTAAATAAGCTTGGCCAAAGACCTCAGGCGCAACATTTGCCTACTTCACCACGTAGGTGGCGCTAACGAAGCAAAAATATACGCTTTGCCCTACAACATCCCAAACCGGTTATAGAATCAGCCATTAAAAACCTCATACCATGCGTTTAATGGATCCAACTAATCCTCAGTTTATAGGCCACGCCCATTTTTCGCCTGAGATTTTAAGCTATGTGAAATTCTAAAACTTAATTTGACAAACATTTGGCCACCAGGGGCCATACAAATAAAAAGTTTGAGTATCTCTATGAATGCTCATCAAATTTTACACAATTTAATGGGAACCATATGGCTACCGTTGGTGCCGTCAATGGTTGCAATGATTGGTTTAAAGTGGGTCGTGCCTGATATTGGCCAACGTTTGGGATAACCGCTGACACTAAGTGAATTACTTAGATAGTATGGACAAATTTTTTCTGTCAGTAAGATACCACCACATTCTATTATTATCTCGGGCCAATTAAAGTGTAGAAGAAACATTGGAGAGCTAGTGTTTCACATCTATCCATGATGCTCTCTTACCAAATTTGTGGAACGATTAGGCAGTAGGGTGGAGCTATAAGGTCAAATTTGTTTGTTTTTCATATAATATGCAGTTCAATGGAAAACTTGCATGCCAATTGCACTCAATCTCTGACACAGTAATGCTATCAACACCCAAAAACGCTTGTGATTATGGTTCATGTCACTCGGAGGTCGGACCAATGCCGGTAAGATAGGCCAGTTAGGGGCAGCTATATCAACGTAGGCAGTTTTGGCCCCCATTTTATCCTTCTGAGATGAAACGTGTCGTCATATGACTTCAAGGCAACTTCGGTTCATAACGTTGTAAGATTTATTCATAAACTGGTGAAGAAACATACTGTCTTGTTGGAGCTACAAAATAACAGTTGCTGCATGTCTTGTTGTCTTCCTGTCTTCCTTACAGAAGGTTTTGTATCCAGTAGAAAGTTTCGGGGTCATGGGCAATTTAATCCACATCATTACAGTTGCAAGATGTACACTGTAGTAAGAAATGATAAAGTAATTTGTCACATGTGGAGTTTATAATGTTCGTGTTTATTTTTGCATGGTGATCCATATTAACTGTACACAGAATGTTTTAGGACAAACAAATGTCGGTGGGCATTGCTCGTGTTTGTATCACATACACTGTGAGATTCATGTAGCTTTTTTTGTATTTGTTGTCTGTAAGGTCCTAGACCTCTTTTAACATTCAATAGGACCTTAGGTGCAGCACAAATATTCTAATAGCCCTGGTTTTTCTGAAAAGCAAGGAGTTTCATGAGATTGATAGGCAACAGGGTTGATTTTTCCAAGCTTTTATAGAAAAAAAAAAAAAAGCCGACGGACCGAGTAGTTGTAAAATCCTGTTGGGGCTCTGGGGTATTTTCAACAGCAAGTAACACCGACCTGTGGCTTCACTCAATGTTTCTGGACGTTGCCTCCCCACGTTCACGCTGCGGGTGCCGCTTTCGCCATGGTCTCTGGTTGCCGATGCCAAAAGTGCTGTGGGACAACTGGCGGGGGAGGCTTGGACCCTGGGTTCACTAACTGCTTGCAGTTCTAGGATTTTTTGTTCTTGTAGAGAGTTGGATGACAAAATGATACACTACATGGTCTCCCTTATTAACTCACAAGAAAGCCAATAACGGGATCTTCCAAAGTTTAAACACATATTCAGGGAAACTGATTGCATTTCCTACAGTAAAGAGAGTCCGACAGAAGAGTCACTTGAGGGAGTTTGAGTCTTGACCTGCAACTGTTATGTATAGTGACAGTGTATGATCCTTCGCTGTCCAAAGTTGACTTCAGGCATGCTGAAGGTGGGAGTTGGTACGTGACGTTTTTTTTCTCTCCAACGAACTCAAAAGCCCTTTTTTAAATAAATGTGGGATGTTAAAAGTTGACTGAGTTTGAGTTATGACAGACAAGTGATAGGAGCTTCTTGACCCCAGGTAACCTCAGTGCAGGATTCATGGAGATGCTGGGCTTTTGGAAGGAGTGCTGAAACATGAACACAACAATATAATGAGGGAGGTATAATGGAACTCTGATGGAATATCCTTGTAAAAAGTACAGATTATAAACCCTCGTGATGTTAATAAGTGTTTTGTTACGTTACCAGTTGACATGCTGTTTTTCAAATGTAATTTCTCACCCATGATATTTGAAAAAGACAACCAGATTTGAAGCTGTAAAAGCTGTCTCAAATGAAAGGGGCAACACAAGCTGAACAAATTCAATTACAAATGTATATGTTGTCTACCTGCATACGGAGTGCAGTTTGTCCATTTAAATCAAGAGTGGGCAAAAAATGGCAATTACTGTATCAGAGTACATAAAAATGTTTCAAGATGAACATAATTTGCAAAAAGGTGTGGGTAGAAGAGCCACATAGGCATGGTTGTATTAGCAGATGCATCTGTGACGAAGTGGGTTACTGCGACCAATTGGCCCATAAGGTAATATTTTAATGTTAAAACGTGGGACACATATGTTATACGTTAGTGTAAGTTCCATTTTCTTTAGGCTGAAATGTGAACCAGGTTTAAAGGTTCCTGTGTGGATGAATACAGCTGGTTGTTCCAGTTGTTCAGTTCCACCATGCAAGACAGTTGTTTGGGGAGGGGCCAGCTTAAGTAATCCTGTTGAAAGGAGGGGGTTGTCTGGATGACACCACCGGGCAAACAAGTAGAGGGTTTTCTTTCTTATAGAATGTTTTATTTTGGTATTAAATAAAAAAGTTAGAATAACCTGAACGTTTTGTAAATCAGTGGGTAGGAGGGAATGGTAACCAATTCCATGGTTAAGAGATGCTAGTATTAATGTTCTGGAGTACGATCAACTTGCTTTAGGATGGAAATGGAACTGAAGCATGGGGTGGGAATTGAGACCCTATATAAATAGTGGATTCATGCTCCCGGGGAGATTAGCGTGAGGTGAGGCTGCCGGCTAGGAAAATGTGCACTGTTAGTGCTACTATTGGTAATGTGTAATTTTCTGGAAAGTTTTGAGTGTTTAATTATCCATGTCATGGGACGTGGAAATACAAAAAATGACCTTTGGAAATGAGCAATGTTGAGTCGCCTACGGTACCACCTTCATAGCCACTTCTGGCCGCTACTTACCACAGCGTCTACTTCTTATTTGTGAGAAACACCTCTGATGGTTTACTTTACATCATGTGTAGACTTGATATTGTAGATTTGGTATGTGATGTGTGTTGACAACACATTGCTTTATGGATGAAGGACGGCCCTACTCCAGCAACAGTTCAATAACGTTAAATATGCCCTACAATTAAGGGGTCACGGCCGTGGCTGGATGAGCTAGCAGCGGCGAGTCATGAGTATAGGAATGGGCAGGACATTACAATCTATAAAAGGGCCCATGTGGGTTGCAGTCAACCACTTGGGTCTAGGCACGATACACTCAACAACTTAGATGGATCACAAAAAACATGTATAGACATTAACCGTATCCCCTGACTTCACCTCAGCACGACATGGGGGGCAAGTGGTTTGAAAGAAACGTCTTGACCAAACTTTTGGATGAGTGGAATGGAATTCAGATACTTGGAGCTGATGCGAAACCATCTAGGATTTGAAAAACCACAATTATAAAATCGTTTATTACCGAAACAGGACAACACCAGATCTCATTATTGTCCACCAGTTTGTGTATCCCAAATCTCGTCTGCTGACACTGAGTTGAGGAGAGCTCTCAATTTCCTGAACAGGCCACAATCATAAAGCCAGATTGTCCGGTTCCTTCCCAAGTAGGCTGATTGACGGGGCACTCGTGCCGTATCACAGCCCAACTCCCTGAAACCACCTAGCTTTAAAGTCCAACGCATCCACCAGGATGTTCCCCAGATGTTGTTGTGATATATTCTCAACCGCCCAGGCACGAGTGCGAAACAGCCAAATCTGACACCTGGGAAGAGACACAGAAGACAATCATTGCTTGGGGTGTGGGGGGGTGGGGTCTATTAGTCTATGACAGAAACCGTCGTGTTTTAAACATCATTTGCACAAAAGTTAGATAATGTTGTACATGCTTTACATACTTACAAGACTGTTGAGTATTTGTAACATCATTTGACAGAGGATTGAAGCACTGCATACACTCCTGCTCACTGGACATTTTAGTGTTAGTTACACAGTTTGTTGGTGTGACTAGCAACATTTCCACTGTTTATATCTTGTACTAATTCTGAAGTATGCTGTGGTTTTCCAGCTCTTTCCATTTATCAGAGTGTTATAGAAAAGAAAATTATTCAAAACCACTTCACCCAAATCTTTTATTACTGAACAGAACCAAACCAGCATCCTCATTAATGTCAACAGTTGTGTATCCAAAGTCCTCCAGGTGATGACAATGAGTTAGTAGAGGCTCTCGCTTCCTGACACAGGCACACGATCATCAAGCAGATTGTGCCGGTGTCCTTCCCCAAAGTAGGCTGATTGGAGGGGCACTTGACGAGTGCGGACCACAGCCAAACTCTCTGCAAAACCAACTTAGATCGTTTAAGTCCAACGAATCAGCACAGACGGTCTCCCAGGGGTTGTTGTGATAATTTCAAATCGTCCAGAGCACAGAGATAGACCGAGGACCAGTGATTAGTGATCTGACTCATAGTCAGACACGTAAGAAATAATACAAATCTTTAGTATTTTGCTTAAGAATTGTATAGCGAAACTAAAAGGATTGTATGCATTACACATAGATTTGCAAAACCTGCAGCAGGGTGCAGTTGAATCTAAGAGATAATGAGACTACAGAGAGAAAGAGAAAAAAATGGAAAGGGCTCTAAATGTCAAAGCTTTAAGCATACAATAAGTTGGGAAGGTTTTTTTTTTTTTCCAAGTATCCAAATATACACAGACCGCAAGTTGGTGAAATGTGAATGGCACTTCTATATTCCCTTCTCCATTCCAAATCTACTTACGGATGTGTGTCTCAGAACCGAATGTGAAAGTATAGAGAGTTAACATTTGCTATTTTATTCAATCTCTATTGCACATTGAATTGTCATATACAATTGCTTCAAGTTTATGTGACTTCAGTTCCCAAAACAATTCAGTGTTTTTAAAGTAGGTGATTGAGGATTCATTATCAGAAGCAACCCCCATGCACGTTAGTTCAATAATGATTTAAATAGTTTTTTCCACATTTCATCCTGCCCATAACAATTTCAGAGGGAGGGACCACCATGCACGTAACATAATCAATCCGATTATGAATAGGAAAGGATATGTTAATAAAAGAGCAACGAGCGAGAGCATCGGGCTAACAACACACACAGAAGCAATGCAATTAGTTCTCTGCCTTCATATGGTCACATAGCAAGTAACCGTTTATGCTATACGGTAATGTTCATGTGTCATGTCAGCATTTAAATAAAGAGGTAAAATTCTGTATCTGAAGGAAAAGTTGAGTGAAGTTGAAGTCTATCTTACTAATACAAATGATCTGCTGCTAAAAACTTCAGCTTGTGTATTAAATACAATTTTGTAACTATTGGTCTTACCCTAGGGGCCAAAATGGCAAGTTTGCTCATGTTGTTTGCTCCTCATGTCTGTCATAAGCGCTGTATCTCTATCATTTTATCGATGTGACAATAAACCTAAAAACTTAACCATTTGCAGGGTTGCAAAGTAAAGAAGCTTCACATCTAGTCTGTTCTCTGGAACACTTCCTCTTTTATGCTTTTTGTTCAGCCCCAAAAGTGCCAGAGTACAGCACCTCTGTAGGTTTGTAGCCAGGTATGTGTTGAGCCTTAAGCACAGAGTGTCCCCTCAATTCACACAATAAGTGTGTCGGTTCTGTTTAAGTAACTTTAGTAGAATGTGATAAGGGTCAGTTTATGGAGAAGATATAGACTAGAGATATTTGAAACACTTTCATACTACTTTTTAAACGTGTAATATTCATTCATTTTCTTTATTAATTTGTTGTTCGAATTCGTTTTCAGTTAGTGATCATACAATTCACGCAGGAAATGTTGCATTTATTATGTGGACTCTAAATGGGCTGATTCAGACAGCATTCACAGTATTGCTAATCGATTTGAGAATTCAATTCTTTGGTCAACTCTTACTCTGAATCACTTTCCAGCTGCAACAAACATTAAGTATCAAACTTTTCAGCTCTTTAATCACATGATGGGACTTCTTCAACGTTTTGTCGTATTATATTTGTAAATGTTAGCCTTTAATTTTTTGATTTTACATCAAAGTCAGTGGAGCAATCTCAACAGCTCTTCAGGGTTTTCCAATTTAAAATGCTTAACTCAACTAAAATACTTTCACCTACAGGACATTCTTCAAATTTAATCTGTCACAAAACCTTTCTAGACTGTTGGATTCAGCTTCATGCTCTTCAGTTTGTGTGGTATGCATCAGTATTTTTCGTACGTGTGTCGGGTGATGACTTCCCTATGCGTGGGAAAGCCTAGCTCTATTGGTTCTCCAGTCAAACATTTACATAGCATACACAATATTTGTTCAAAACACAGAGTGGACAGATTTTCAGAAAAATATAAATAACATTTTAGGTTGGTTAATAAACATTTGATGATGTTTGTACTAATTTTATCTCTATATTCTCACCTGAAAGTCTAGATGGGCAAGTGAATTTGCCGCTTTAGGACAGTTAAAGGGGAAAGGTTATGTCCCTATTCTCGGCTTTGCCACTGAGAGAATTGGCCCACCGTGAGAGGGAGAAACTAGTGCTTTCAAAAGGAGCAAAAGCAAGGTTGGTCAAGGCCACACCCCCCCCTCTCATCGCAATAGCATTTTAAAGTACAGACACGAAATGGCACAGACTAAGGAAAGCTCATTGTGAGACTGGTCTAGTGGCTGGAATTCTGGACCAAGGCTCGAATTGGGGGAACAAGACTCAGATACAGTATTGGGGGACCACTAAGGTTATATAAAAGAGACTTAGAACAGTATTAGGGGACACAAGGTTATATATACAAGAGATTCAGACAGAGTATTAGGGGACCAATAAGGTCTATATAAAGAGACTCAGCACAGTATTAGGGGGCCATTAAGCGTCGATATATACAGAGATTCAGATAGCAGTATTAGGGGACCACTAAGGTCTATATAAAGAGACTGCCAGATACAGATTAGGGACCACTAAGGTTGGCTTCCCTAGGTTCAGAGTATTCTCAATTAGAAGACATCTTTAGGAGGGACGCCATGGGTTTGTTTGGGGTTCGCAGCTTCTCCAGTGCTTTTCTGGGTCTAATTTTTTACACTCCCGCTGTCAGTGGTGAACACCTGGATTTTTTTCATATTCAGCGATGCTACTACAAGGTTTAGGTTCTCATCCAGGGCATCTCTAGCTGTCGTCGTTCACGGTAAGGTTGCCTCGATGATCGGGCAGGTTGGTAGCTAGCTCAGCTGCTACTAACAGCCAGTCCCTCTGCATCCATGCACCCTCGTGCCAGATTTGGGACTTCTTCACCTGTGCCAGGTCTTCACAGTTGCCATCTCTTGTATTTGGCTAACGGCTAACGTCAAGGCGAGCACTTTCGGCGACCGTTCATGAAAGTATTTTATCCACAACCTGCTAACTCTCAACAACGTGCTCCATTCAAGGGCATTGCTGCCATCAGGATGAACATGGACTCAGCACCGTCCACGTTACGAACGCAGAAGTTCGCATCATAAGTTGTTGTTACTCAGTCTGGCCAGCCTGCCTTAAAACTTCCATCCATCTGCAGTTGCCATTCATACGAGCGGTGTGCTCTCCATGCTAGCAACATCGGGTAATATTGCAAAACTCCTGCCCACCCTCCGCTGAGGGAGCATGGGAACACCGCGAGATCTCGGAACCTGCCAAGCACGGCCAGAAAACGTGGAGTGGATTACACCGTCGCTACTTACAGCCTCTACAGAGCTTCACCACAGCCCACAACAAGATATAGACTTTTCAGCCACACAACCCAAACTCACACAATCACCAAGCATCCGCTTAACACACACACCTAACTGATCAGGACAAGGGATTAGACCTCATGGGCCTGGACAAAAAACCAAGCCAGGGGTTTATCAGCACAATTAACCCCTTACGCTACTAGAATAAATATGCGACGAACCGTTTAACTTAATTAACCAGCAGGATAGCGTATTCATTCCCCCAATGCGGTTGTGCCATATTGCGCTACGGACTAGGAACTTCGCCAAGCAATTGTTTCTAGGGACCGCAAAGTGACGGACTATTACTGTTTCGCACAAGGATTTCGCACGGTCGCGGGTTATCGATATGAGGCGGGAACAGTTGATCATTAGGTGGATATAAGGGTAGATTCTGCTAAGATCAAAATACTGACCGGCTTATTGTGGGCTGTATACACTCGATGTAATTGAGGTGAAATATGTGGACACGTATTTTTGAAGTATTTTATAATATATTTAGCTTTGTAAGGCGCCCCTACTTAGCGACAGTAGACCATAAGACTAATGCTAAATGCTAGCTAGCGCGTATAGAAAAACGCTGTCAGGCGGCTTATCTAGTAACCTTTGTATTTTGCTTAGTTATTTCAATCTTTATCAGACACCATGCTGGGATATGAATACAAAGCTATGATTATATGCAATCCGAATGAAACCTTCCGTGTTGTACGTCAAGCGGCGTAATAGCGAAACCTCACAGTCAGAGCTCCCCCGAGGACAGTGAGGATGTTGTCTCAAAGACTTATAGCTAAAATAAAGGCCTATCTTCCTTCGAAAGACCTTGAAAAAGTCATTTATGCTTTTATCTCTGCTCGGCTGGAATATTGTAATTCTCTATAAATGGGCCTACACCAGAAATCTTTAAATTGTCTCCAGCTAGTCCAAAACGCAGCTGCTCGCCTTTTAACTAAAACAAAAAAACGTGAACAGACAAACAACACTTTAAAACATCCACAATCCAGGTAACGAGGGTTAAAGGCCACAGCAAACAGGTGCGTCTTAAGCAGTGATTTAAAGTTTGTAAGGTCTGTGCCGCTTTAATATGCATGGGGAGGTTATTCCATAGGGTGGGGGCGCCCACTGCAAAGGCTCTATCGCCCTTATTATTTAGCTTTGATCTTGGGACGTCCAAGAGCAGCTGATTTGACGACCTCAGCGTTCTGACTGGAGAATGGTGGCATCAGAGATCAGCCAGGTAAGATGGCGCCAAACCATTTAAGGCCTTAAAAACAAGCAATAAAATCTTAAAATCTATCCTGTAACGGACAGGTAGCCAGGGGAGGGAGGCCAGGACTGGCGTTATGTGTTCACGTTTTTTTGTTTTAGTTAAAAGGCGAGCAGCTGCGTTTTGGACTAGCTGGAGACAATTTAAAGATTTCTGGTGTAGGCCCATTTATAGAGAATTACAATATTCCAGCCGAGCAGAGATAAAAGCATAAATGACTTTTTCAAGGTCTTTCGAAGGAAGATAGGCCTTTATTTTAGCTATAAGTCTTAACTGGAAGAAACTGGTCTCGACAACTGCACTGATTTGTTTACTAAAAGTAAAGGAGGTATCAAAAATAACACCAAGATTTTTAATATGGGATCGATTTTGGGAGGCTGAAGGGCCCAAAATGCCCAAAGGGTCACCCAGAGCATCCGAACGTCCAAACGTGATGATTTCGGTTTTATTTTCATTTAGAGTGAGGAAGTTTAACTCCATCCAGGTTTTTACCTCCTTTAAGCAGATTAACAATGGCTGCACAGACTCTTTGGTTATAGATTTCATTGGCTATTAGATTTTGACATCATCAGCAAAACAATGATAGGAGATGTTATGTTTCTGAAAAATGGAACCCAGTGGCAGCATGTACAGTGAAAAGAGGATAGGGCCCAGAATAGAGCCTTGAGGGACCCCGCAGGTAAGAGGAGCAGCTGACGAAGTGTGTTCAGCTGAATAAACAGAGAAGCTCCTATCAGTCAAGTATGACTGAAACCATTTCAAGACAATACCTTTGATACCTACAACGTGTTCAAGGGGAGATAAAAGGATTGTGTGATCCACAGTGTCAAAGGCGGCAGTCAGGTCTAAAAGCACCAACACAGCAGAGTTACCTGAATCCACTGTTAAAAGGAGATCATTAAAAACCCTTAAAAGTGCTGTTTCTGTACTATGCCGTGGTTTAAAGCCAGATTGGAACTTATCCTGGATGCCATGTTTATTGAGGAATGTTTGTAATTTGTTCAAGACTATTTTCTCCAGCACTTTTGAGAGAAAAGGTAATTTGGAAATAGGCCTGAAGTTAGAGAGAACGTCAGAATCCAGATCAGATTTTTTGATAAGCGGCTGCACTACAGCATGTTTAAAGGCAGCTGGGACACAACCTGTACTCAGACATGTGTTTATTAAAATAAGAATGCTGGACCCGACAGTATTAAAAACGTCCTTTAAAAGACGTGAGGGAAGGATATCTCAGGGACAATTTGTAAGCCGCAGACTCTGAACTATCTTAGATAGTGAGGAGAGTGATACAGGCTCAAACTGCTTAAAGACAGCTGAGTATGTAGGAGGTACTGAAGGGTCTATCGCAGAGGAGGTTGGTAAAGATCTAAGCACAGAAATCTTACCAATAAAAAATGTTTTAAAATCTTCGCATAATGTAAGTGTGGGCACGATTTGAGCTGCATTGCTAGGATTTATAAGTGAGTTGAGATTTTTGAAGAGAACCTGGGGCCTATGATTATTGTTGGAGACAATGTTGGATATGAATTTAGTTTTAGCGATTTTTACAGCTCTCTGATAGCTTGCAAGGCAGTCTCTAAGAATTTGAAGGAGACCTGGAGCTGGTCTTTTTTCCCTTCCTTCAGCTTGTCTACAAGTACGCCTAAGAGAGCGGGTTGTGTTATTTAGCCATGGTTCTGAGGATGGCTATATTGTTAATTTTAAAAGGAGCAACAGAGTCCAGGATGTCAGTGCAGGTGGAGCCAAAGGAGGAAATTAGCTCATCAGCACTGAGACCACAGCCACCATCCAAGTTACAAAGTTTAGATTCTTTAAAAGCATTTTCAAACTGCAGCGTAGTTGACGGGTTGATCACACGCTGAAGACGAGTAGGATGACAAGCTGCGATCCTAGAGCAGGGGATGGTAGCAGTGAACAGAACAGGCAGGTGATCGGATATACCGGTGTTACAGATTTCCTTAATATGGACACAGAGACCGTGTGTAAGTACAAGGTCCAATGTGTGACCTTTTCGTG
The DNA here is from genome assembly GCF_008692095.1 of Etheostoma spectabile. Classification (NCBI taxonomy): domain Eukaryota; kingdom Metazoa; phylum Chordata; class Actinopteri; order Perciformes; family Percidae; genus Etheostoma; species Etheostoma spectabile. The sequence continues at coordinate 159,182 of NC_045747.1, read as the reverse complement.
TGTCGGAGTCACTAACTGGTTAAGGTTGAATGAATCAATAAGATTCATAAAATCTGGGTTTCCACATCATACGTAAATATTAAAATTACCAACAATAGAAGACGATCATATTTTATCACAATCACCGCCAGAAAATCCGCAAAGTCAGTTATAAAATCCTTGTTGAACTTTGGAGGGCGATATACAATTGCGCACACACAGGAAAAGGATGGGTGAACGAAAAGTTGCAGCTCAAAGCTAGCAAAGATGTCACTGGGAGACTGTCGGCAGTGGAAAGTGGATTTAAAATACGCCGCTAGACCTCACCCCTCCAGTGCTCCGCGGGGATGAGAAAAGTACAGTCGGAGGAAGAAGTTCTGAGAAAGGGCTAAACTCACCGGCATGGAGCCAGGTTTCCGTCAGAAGCATAAAATCCAATTCCGAGAGGAGAACAACTCATTGAGCAGGAAGTCTTGTTTGCTAGTTATCTAGCGTTGATTAGGGCCATGCGAAGGACAAGCTCCCGCTGGCTGATGATGAAGCACGGCCCAGTGGCGAAGGTTGTCGTGGTTCACGCCGCCTCCACGAGCCCGCATCCGCCAGGGTAACAGGAGCCTTGATCGATGGGTAGCAGACATTAGTTGAGCGGGAGTAATATGCCTGATCCACGGCCTCTAAAGTCCGGTGAGTAGACATGGAGCGATGGTACCATCCAGTGCTCCAGAGGTGAGGACTGATCGCATCGGTGGGCATCAGGTAGGCTTTGGATCTCACCAGTACCCCCCCTCGCTTTCCCCGTCTTCTAAGACGTTTCTACGGGAATAGCAATGGGTAAGCGCCGCAGGCCTATAGGTATCCTGGATAAGAAGGGAGATTTGGAGTTTGGTCTCCCAGATGTATTTGGAAACAACGATCCACTGAGGCTGGATGTTGAGAAGAGCTTGGCAATCGTATACAAATAAGGCCGATGCATCTCTGCGGCATACACACAGAAACAAAACAACAGCAAAGAAAATACTGAGCAGAGAATCCCGCACACACTGGCGCCATCTTGCTTATTATATAATATTATATATATAAATATATATATATTATATATTCTAACGTAGAGAAAAAGCCTACTGACATGGGATGGCCAGAGGGCCTTTAATCTAGATGCATGTGCTAGGAATTGGAGATGATATGTTTAACTGGGTAAATATAAAAGTATTCAGGTGGAAATAGGACAGAATCATCTAGAAGAGTTCTGTAGAAAATGGGAACAACATAGTAGTGTTATTAGTCCATTGCTGTTCAGCATAATGGTTATTGATGTTTTTTCTAATGTTCAGCCAGGAATGGAAAGTTACTATTGCTGACTGTTTGCTTTTCAGGGTAGCCTAAGGAAAAGGGGAAAATGTAAAGGATACCAAGAATACGGTGTAACGACCTTGACACGACACTGGTGGACTCCAGTGCACGACTCATAAAACCGAAGAAAGTTTAACAAAATATTTACTTGGCAAAAGGTTAAAACAAAGAAACTTGGAGGATCAAATAATTTCAAAAAAAACTACAACCAAAACCTGGTAACATGAGGATCTGGCTAGAACACTTGACGACACTATCACATGGAGATTCACGCGGAGCCAAAGTTAGTTTAAAATCATAAACTTCAACAGAAACGGTTTGACAAAAATCTATGATAGTATGTATGTATGTATGTAATGGTTTGTAGGGCTGTGCCTCGTGCTCGCAGTGGTGGCTTGTTGTATGTGTCTAAGTTCTTTTGTCCATCCTCTGTGTTGAGTCTTAAGTCAGTGCAGGTGTAATAATGTGTGCTGCTTTGAGCGAATGCATTCTGTTAGTTGGTAAATACTGGAGGAAATAATACACACTCACATACACACACCTGTGCACATCAAATATAGTTATCTTACTGTCTTTGGTGTCTCGGTGAAGATGAGAGGGTTAGGTTGGAGGAGAGGGGGGGTGGGGCCTGCTTGCTTAGGAAGTGGGTGTGTGTGGTGGTGTGTGGTGTGTTGTGTGGTAATGTGGGTGTGTGTGTGTGTGTGTGTGTGTGTGTGTGTGTGTGTGTGTGTGTGTGTGTGGTGTGTGAGTGTGTGTGTGTGTGTGTGTGTGTGTGTGGGTGTGTGTGTGTGTGTGTTGTGTGTGTGTGTGGGTGTGGTGTGTGTGATGTCGTGTGTGTGTGTGTGTGTTCTTTCCTCCAGTATTCCAACAAAAGACATGGTGGGTGTGTCCAGCTCTTCCTGTTAAAAATGGTCGCAAACGTTCCTGAGCAGTGTGGCTTCCGCACAGTTTCTGCTCTGAATGTTGTGTTCAGTTTATGGAAATGATAATTATTTGTTTTTTTAAACGCACCAAATTGAATTGACCAGTTTAGTAACGATTCAAGTTATTAAAAGTCTGAATTTGGTTGAGTTTGAAATCGGAATGATCTGGGCTTTGTGGAAGCTCTTTAATTTTAAATGTAGTAGAGAAACTGAAGCAGCAGAAGAACATGACTAGGAACAGATTACACAGGTACAAATTCATACACAGGGAATAAGTTACCTAATAAAAAAAAACTAATAATCATAATGGTTAAAAGCATTAATTAGGTCTGTCTGAGAGTAACTCTCACATTTGATCCAGATATTTTCTCCCCTTGTTTCTCTGTATTGGAAGGGTGCAGCTCATCCTTAGAGCAAAGTCCATAGTTGGGGCATTTCGTGAAGTAACACATTATTTTACTTCATGAAGACATGAACATCTTAGAAGACACTTTTACACAAACCTCCGTACAGGAAGACACTCACAAACTAGGAT